>NW_026058789.1:0-89675 GCF_023721935.1 Panthera uncia
AGTTTGTGATTTATTTCCCTTAAGTGACAAAATGGTACCTAACTACATATGGTGAAATTTCGCTCAAGATATTTCAAGAAAACTGTCTAAGCAGCAAACGAAAATGTGACACTTCTAGGAACGTTCTTTTTTTAAGATTATTTATTTTGAGAGAGAGAGAGAGTGAGAGGGGCAGAGAGAGAGAGGGAGAAAGAGAGAATTCCAAGCAGGCTCCGCATTGTCAGCACGGAGCCCCACATGGGGCTTGAACTCTTGAACCATGAGATTGTGTGTGACCTGAGCCGAAATCAAAAGTCAGACATTTAATCCACTGAGCCACCCAGGCACCCTGACATTTCTAAGAACTTTTAAAAATAAAAGCCAAATTAAACTATTTGGGACTACCCCAAAATAGAAAGCTTTTGCACAGCAAAGGAAACCATCAATAAACAACCAGGCCCCCTACTGAATGACAGAAGATATTTGCAAATGATATATCCCATAAGGGGTTAATATTCCAAAATATATAAAGAACTTATACAAGTCAACACAAAAAAAAAATAATAATCTGATTAAAAATGGGGACCTAAATAGACATTTTTCCAAAAAAGACATACATACGGAAAAGATGTTCAACATCACTCATCATCAGGGAAATTCAAATCAAAACACAATGAGACATCACCCTACACCTGTAAGAAAGACTAGAATTTAAAAGAAATAACAAGTGTCAGTGAGGATGTAGAGAAAAGGGAACCCTCATGTACTGTTGGTGGGAATGTAAACTGGTGCAGCCATTGTGGAAAACAGTATGGAAGTTCCTCAAAAAATTAAAAATAGAATGACCATATAATTCAGCAATTATACTACTGGGCATTTACCCAAAGAACATGAAAACACTAATTCAAAAAAATATATGCACCCCTATGTTTATCACAGCATTATTTACAATAGCCAAGATATGGAAGCAGTCCAAGTGTCCAACAATACAAGAATGGATAAAGATGTGGTACACACGCACACACACACACACAAAATGATGCAAAATGGAATGGTACTCAGCCATAAAAAAGAATGGGATTTTACCATTTGTAACAACATCGATGGACCTAGAAGCTTTAATGCTAAGTAAAATAAATAAAAGAAAGACAAATACCATATTATTTCATCCATATATGTTATTTAGGAAACAAAACAAACAAACAAAGAAAAAAGAGACAAACAAAAACACAAACTCTTAACTACAGAGAGAAAACTGGTGGTTGCCAAAGGGGAGGAAGGTGAGGGAATGAGCAAAATAGATAAAAAGTACACTTGTCTTGATGATCACTGAGGAATGCACAGAATTGTTGAATCATTCTATTGTACACCTGAAACTAATACTGTATGTTAATTTTACTTTAAAAAAAATAGTAGTGGTTGCCCATTATAATTAATAAAAATGAAAGGCTCTTTTACTTTAAATTTTCTTTTCTTTTTTTTTTAATGCTTATTTATTTTTGAGAGAGAGAGAGAGAGACAGACTGTGAATGGGGGAGGAGCATAGAGAGAGATGGAGACACAGAATCCGAAGCAGGCTCCAGGCTCTGAGCTGTCAGCACAGAGCCCAATGTGGGGCTCAGTCCCATGAACTATGAGATCATGACCTGAGCCAAAGTCAGATGCTTAACCAACTGAGCCACCCAGGCATCCCATCTTTCATTTTTAATTCTTACTCTTAATTAAATTTTCATGTTTTTAGGGACATTATCCAGTAAAATTTTAAAGGAATATACTTATTTGGTTTGTTCTTTTTAATTTTTTTTAACGTTTATTCAATTTTGAGAGAGACAGAGAGACAGAGTGCAAGCAGGGGAAGGGCAGAGAGAGCGGGAGACACAGAATCCAAAGAGGGCTCCAGGCTTGGAGCTGTCAGCACAGAGCCCAAAGTGGGGCTCGAACTCACAAACTGTAAGATCACGACCTGAGCTGAAGTTGGCCCGCTTAACCAACTGAGCCATCCATGCGCCGCTAGGCTCTTTTACTTTAAAATGTTCTTTTAAGTCTTTCAGTCTCTGAGCTAATATGTGACATCATTAATAAATACTGCATCACATCTTCTGCCTGATATTGGAATCCAGATGAGTGTAACACCAAGGGGTACCAAGAGAAACTATGGGTAGACTCTTTTCATTTTTAATTTTTTTAAGCTCAAACTAAATGATCTCATTGCACAAAGGCAGAGGTAGTGGTCAGCACAGCTATACTTGGGTACTGATTCAGGAAACTGGAGAATGAGTAAGAGGTGAAACCAACTGCCTCCCAACCCTACCTGATAGTCTCCCCACCCAATTCCCACCACATAGTCCTGTACCTCATGACTTAAGCAACAGGGTTCTGGCCCTGCCAGGTCCCAGCTCCTCCTCACATGCTTCCTTGTAAATGAGGCACTTCCTGGAAGCTGCAACCAGGACAGAAAGTAATTGTTCATTTGCATGAGGCTTAGAAGCTGTTGAGGCTGTTGTGGGTAGCTGGTTGTTTCTAGATTAGGATTGTGTCTAAGTAATCAGTTTACATCTACATTTCCTGCATTTACATTTCTACAAATTAAGTTCACCATGGAAAATTCCAAGTTGTTTGTCTAATATCCTTCTCCAGACTAATTTATGATGCTATACCAGGGCATAATCACTTGATGCTGAGAGGAGTGAAAACAATGCAAAGAAGACCCACATGATAATATAAGCCGAGCTACACTCCAAAGTCTGGGGTCACGGTTTATCTGGGGAACTGACATGCTGATAATGCACAAAATTATCTGCCCAGAATGAGGCTTATTAGACTGCCCTAAAATTCTAGGCCCATTTTTGGTAAACTGATCAGGATTTAGAACCTGAAGACACTAAATTGCACCAATAAAAAGGGGACCATACTTGTTTTATCTTCACAATATTTAAATATAACATTTGAAGGAAAGAAGTGTGATAATAAAGTCATTACATTTTATTAGATATTTTTAATTGTTAGGACTTTTAGCAGCTGTGTTTGCTCATGATTATTCTACAGTGGGAGGCACCATACAGCTATATTAACCATTTTTATTTTATTTATTTATTTTTAAAGATTTTATTTTAATTAATCTCTCTGCCCAACACAGGGCTCGAACTTACAACCCTGAGATCATGAGTCACGTGCTCTACGGATTAAGCCAGCCAGGTGCCCCTATATCAACCATTTTTAAACTCGAAAAGAATTTCCTACTCATAAAAGCAAACAACTTGCTCTCCTCTCACCCCACCCACATGCAAATTGTTCCCCTTTCTATTAATTGTTCATCCTCTTTGTTCACAACATTTTTTTTAATTGTTAAGTATCTCTTAGAGGTCAGGAATGGTGCCAGGTGATGGGGATACAAAGATGAAAAAACATAACTAACCTTCAAGAAGCTTATCAACTAACAAAAAATTCAAAGATACACTGATTTAACACAGAGTTACTGATTGCCTTCAACCCAACCGGCAATTTTGTAGGCATGGTGAATGTAGTGACAAATAAAACAGAAAAAGTCCCTCCTTCATGGAACTTACATTCTGTGGAGGGCAACAAAAATAGTCTAGGGTGGGGGTGCCTAGGTGACTCAGTGGGTTGAACATCCCACTCTTGATTTTGGCTCAATTCATGATCCCAAGATTGTGGGATCGAATCCTGTGTTGGCTTTATGCTGAGCATGGAGCCTGTTCAAGATTCTCTCCCTCTGCCCCCTCCCCCACTCCTCTCTCACACTCCCTCCCTCTCTCTCTCTCTCTCTTAAAACAAAGGCCGGGGCGGGGGGGGGGGGGGCACCTGGGTGGCTCAGTCGGTTAAGCCTCCAACTTCAGCTCAGGTCGTGATCTCACTGTTTGTGAGTTCGAGCCCCGCGTTGGGTTCTGTGCTGACAGCTCAGAGCACGGGCCTACTTCAGATTCTGTGTCTCCCTCTCTCTCTGCCCCTCCCCTGCTCACGCCTCTGTCTCTCTCCCAAATATAAATAAACATTAAAAAAATTTTTTTTTAAATTGGGGCACCTGAGTGGCTCAGTTGGTTAAGCATCTGACTCTTGACCTCAGCTTAAGTCATGATCTCATGGTTCATGAGTTCAAGCCCCCAATTGGGCAGCACAGAACCTCTTGGGATTCTGTCTCCCTCTCTCTCTGCCCCTCCCCACTTTGTCTCTCTCTCTCTCTCTCTCTCTCTCTCTCTCTGTCAATAAAAATAAACTTAAAAAAAATAGGTTAGATCTGTTTTAAAAAAATGTCCAGGGTGATGAATGCTATCAAGAAAAGGAAAGTTGGATAAGAAAACCGAGAGAGAGTGGTGCTCTGCCTACTTGAGACAGAGTAATCTGAGAAGGCACTTGAACAAAGGTCTGGATGAAATGGAATATTTGGGCCAGGAAATTTACAAGCAGATAAACAATAAAGTCAAAGGCCTTAAGGTGGCAATATGTCAGTAGCTGCAAGGAAGCGGGTGTGGCTGGAGGGGAGTGAGCAAGAACATGTGTGTATATGGGGGAGGGCATCACGGAGGGCCCCAGGGTCACGGTAAGGACTCTGACTGTTATTCTAAGTTGATGAGAAGCCATTGAGAGCTGAGCACAGGGAAGTGATATGAAGTTGATTGATGTTTTTAAAGGATGTTGTGAAAAGGCTGTAGAGAGGCAAGCATGGACCAAAGAGACCGTTAGAAAGCTATTTCAGTAGTTTGTCAAGAGATGACAGTGGCTCAGACCAGGATGGTAATGAAACCGGAGGTGATAAGACATCAGATTTGGGAAGTTTTCCGAGAGGAGTCTTTAGGAAACTACCCCTGCTTGTATTACAGCTACTAATATTACATAAGAAATTTTAAAATTAACATTTCCTCAGCACTCACACTCAGCCAGGCACATCTTATTTGGTCTTCACAGCTTCACAAGGAAAGTACTTATTACCTCCAACTTAAAGATGAGGAAGCTGAGTCTTAGAAAAGTAATTCACTCAAGGTCACATGGATAGTACATAGGAAAACCAAGCCATGCATCTAGAGCTGTCTAATTTCTTTAAATATTTTTTTTAGGTTCATTTATTTATTTTTGAGAGAGAGGCAGAGAGAGAGCGGGGGAGGGGCAGAGAGAGAGGGAGACAGAGAATCCCAAGCAGGCTCCACACTGTCAGCACAGAGCCCGATGTAGGGCTCAAACTCACAAACTGTGAGATGATGACCTGAGCCGAAACCAATAGTTGAACGCTTAACCAACTGAGCCACCCAGGCGCCCTTAGAGCTAATTTCAATGCACACAACTTAGGAACTCTACTCCGCTGTGCATCTTATGTTAGAGAGAGAGAGATCACATGCATGCCTGCGCACGAATGGGAGAGGGACAGAGAGAGAGAGGGAGAGAGAGAATCTTAAGCAGACTCTGTGCTGTCAGTGCAGAGCCTGATGCAGGGTTCAATATCACAACTGTGAGATCATAACCTGAGCCGAAATCAAGAGTCAGATGATTCTTGATTGAGCCACCCAGGAGCCCCACTTACATTTCTTTTTATGAAAACCTATCATTTCCATGTGAGTTTACGGTGCTGCATATCTACAGCCAGGTTTGCATCAGCTATTTCTTCTGGAGCCTTTAGTAAGTTATCCTTGGCATGCACTATGTCTACAATACATACACTTAATGGACTGAAATGTAATTACTGTCAGGTAAAGAGAAATGTTGAGTAGAGCACTCTATTTTTTAAGTTGAAATTGAGACCTTACAAGCTGTCAGCCTTGCAGAGGTCGGACTTCTGAGCAATACTTTACTGACTTTTTAGAAGTGAGAATAACAGAAGAAAAACATTCAAAACTTTATTTTTCAATGAAAAAAAAAGAATTTTATGTCATCAAATGACAAAGGAAAACTTAAACAGAGGAGAAATTACATATGTTTATAGTTGATTCAGAAGCTGAACAACACTGCATCCATCACCTCAATTAATTCTGGAGCTGTGAAAGTTTGGGATCTTCACTGTTCTTACTATGCTTAGGATTAACTAATTTGGGTAATGCTTTTTTTGAAGAAAATGTGAAACTATATCATTTCAAGGATGATACTTTTCTAGCGAAAAGTTTTCAATGGCAAGCCTGCTTTTTCATCCTCATGACACCATGGCCTAGAGATACTATGAAGTAATAATCACTCCACTGTAAAGACTCAAGTATCATTAACATCATGTCAGAATATGTGCCTTTATACACACAGACCTCATTATCTGATTATTTATTATCCCAGTCCCCATTATTTTGGTTGAAATGGAAGCAAAAGTCACCATTGCCTGAAATTCAATGTAGTTAGCAATCAAAAAAGCCATTTAGGCAAAAAGTCATCAAAAATTATGTGGGTAGAAATAAAAATTATATGGATATACACACACCACAAGCATATAAATGTATGTATATTTATTTGCATACCTGTTGACATAGGCCAAGACTGTTATGTGAGTACCACTCCACTGTGTGTCTTCCTGGCATATGAGCCACACCTGCTATGAATCATTGCATTTCTAGCTATGGTCTCTTTAAAGTGGGAGGAGATCTTAAAGATACTTTTCAAGCAATTTGAGTGCAGAATCCTAAGGTTTTTTTTTAATCGTTTTTTGTAAATCTTTTTTTTTTTTTTTCAACGTTTTTTATTTATTTTTGGGACAGAGAGAGACAGAGCATGAACGGGGGAGGGGCAGAGAGAGAGGGAGACACAGAATCGGAAACAGGCTCCAGGCTCCGAGCCATCAGCCCAGAGCCTGACGCGGGGCTCGAACTCACGGACCGCGAGATCGTGACCTGGCTGAAGTCGGACGCTTAACCGACTGCGCCACCCAGGCGCCCCTTTTTTGTAAATCTTTACATTTGTCATAAACACTACTAAACAGACTGTAATTTTTTGACAACCTATGTCTTTTGAATCTTCCCAAAGCATTCAACTGAGTTTTCTTAAAAATTAGAATTCTTTTGGGGCGCCTGGGTGGCTCAGTCGGTTAAGTGTCCGACTTTGGCTCAGGTCATGATCTCGCGGTTCATGGGTTCGAGCCCCGTGTTGGGCTCTGTGCTGACAGCTCAGAGCCTGGAGCCTGCTTCAGATTCTGTGCCTCCTGCTCTCTCTGCCCCTCCCATGCTCATGCTCTGCTCTCTCTGTCTCTCAATAATAAATAAACGTTAAAAAAATTTTTTAAAAATTAGATTTCTTTTTTTTTTGCATTTACAGACCAACAGTTTATATGGGTTGAGTTAAATCACACAATTACAATAATATATATATTTTTATTTACTTTATAAATAATATGTAAAATATATATATATATTTATTTATTTATATGTGTGTGAATACATATATATATATATACATATGTATATATACATATAGCTGGCAAAAACACATTTGGGAACAAACACAGCTGGTATTAAATAAGTATACAAAAAAACAGGTGAGAGAAGACAGCAAGACACCCAGAGAGTGGTCAGCACTGGGAAAGACTTTCAGGGACCAGTGGCTTCGGGTCAGCGTATTTTTCAGAGAATGAGGTGATCAGTTAACCCAGCAAGTTGATAGAGGTTGGTTAAGAAAACTTCTACTACAGGGGCACCTGGCTGGATAGAGTATGCAACTCTTGACCTCGGGGTTGTGAGTTTGAGACCCATGTTGTATGTAGAGATTACCTACATAAATAAAATTTTTTTTAATTAAATTTAATCAAAAAAAAAAAAAAGAAAACTTCTGCTATAATCACAAAGAAGCCTACTACTCATAAAATTAGCCCTCAACCAAATGTCCCTTCCTACTTAACACTAGCATCTATCCAGACTACTGTGGACTGGTCCCTTGATAATATAATATTAAGTGCTTACAGAGAACTTTTGTTCTTGGACCAGGGTGTTAATGAGTTCTAAGTGAGTTCACATGTTAACTTATGAGGGGGGTGCTATTATTAACCCAGAGAAAAGCAGAGGGAATTCAATTAACCAATCCAAGGTCCTATAGTTGGGGACACATGGTGGAGTTGTATTCTAACCAAAGTTGCCTGCTCCAAAGTTGTTCCCTTACCCACCACGCTATGCTCCTTTCTCTGTATGATTATCAAAGATAGTAAATATTCAACAGTGTAAGTCAAACTACACTTGCAAATCCTGTAAAACATGCAGAATTTCATGAAGTTGACAGAAATCGTGTTGGAGAACAGCTAGAACAGCAGCCCAAGTTAATGAACAGTGAGCACTGGCAGAATCAGTTAACAATTGAAGGGAAGCTGACAAGATTAACAGGCACAACTAAAGCAGGCCCATCTGGGGTAAATTATCTTGGCGGTCAACCAATATTTACTAAGCACCTACTACGTGTCCGACACTGTCATACATGGTAGGGAAGCAACAATGAACAAACTCTAAATCTCTACCCTCATGAAACATATTTTGTGTGAAAAACACAATAATCAAGATCAATTTCCTTACATGCAGACTAAGAATGGTCATTGGAAAAAAAAAAAAAGAATGGTCATTGGGGAAACTGAAGTCATAAAACATTTCTGCAAAAATGAACCTCTTCATATCTCCCTTCAAAAGACAAAAGTGAAATCAAGGACTTAACACACAATCATAAGACTATTCTTGCAAAAGTATATATCATTCACTTAAAAAATCCACACCCGAATCATTTTAAGATTTTTGTTTATTATAAGAATTTTGTCCTTTCATTGTTTTGTTATTACAAAATGTGTTCATTATAATGAATTTTGTTCATTATTAGAACTAGCACCTAACTGTGATTATGACCTAAATTTTGTGATTGTTAACCAAGTGAAAGGTAAAATAATTTCCCTAATTTTTAGATTCATTTTTGGAGTTAAATACCCAACCTCTTTTCCTTTGTTTAATATGTCATTTTGGTCTCCCTTTGAAGGTGACTTAATTCTAGGTGACCCGGTTTTCTGCCACCAACCCCTGAGTAGGTTTGTGGTCGTGACGAGGAACAATGGGAGTGGCCAAAGGCCACAATCTACTCAGCAAACAGTACTTGCACAAAAAGTGAGATTAGGTTAATAAAAAGCAACCAGGACACAGAACTGGCAAAACTTTGAAAATAAAGAGCTAGAGAATATTCTGGAAGCATGAAACACAGGCCAAAGAAGATGTAAAAGAGAGTGGCTTGGGGCGGCACCTGGGTGGCTCAGTGGTTAAGCATCTGACTCTTGATATCAGCCCAGGTCATGATCTCTCAGTCATGAAATTGAGCCAGGCTTCACACTGAGCATGGAGCCTGGTTGGGATTCCCTTTGCTTCTTTTTCTGCTCCTCCCCTGCTTGTCTTCTCTCTCTCTCTCTCTCTCTCTCTCTCCCTCCCTCCCTCCCTCAAAATAAATAAATGAACACTTAAAATAAAAAAATAAATAAAAGAAAGTGGCTTATTGGCTGGAAGGAATTAATATGTAAAGTTGATTCACGATAGCCTGGGAGATTTGGTTACAAAGGGAATGTAAGAAACTATAACAAATTAAACATGATTGTGCTCAAGAATGTGGGTGTGGCCTTGTAAAAATTTAAACTAGTCCTTTGAGGTTGACTTTAACTTGTCCTCAGTTTTGATATCTTTGCATTAATAGTTTCATAATACAGAAGCATTGCACTATGCTATTCCAGCTTGTTAAATTTAGTGGTTGTTTGAATCACATCTTTCTAATTCAATTTTCGGTAGGAAACCAAGCCATGTGGCTAAAACATAAATACATAAAATAAGGCATGCCAGGTATGGGAATGTTACGTTTGGGAGAAACTGGGTAAAAGACACATGAGATCTTTCTGTATTATTGTTTTATTACTACATGGAAATCTCCATTTATCTCAAAATAAGAGGATTAATTTAAAAAGGGTGGCACAAGGTCTTATTCCCACTCTCTTTTCCAACTGCTAAACTCTAAGTGGCCAGGACCTCCTCCCTCGATCATACACAAACCACTTTTATTAGTTTCTTTATGCAAGCAAATACAAACATACACTATTACTCCCTCCACCCTCTAACCCCTCTCACCCCCACCCACTAATAGTGGCATATTTTGCTCTGCATCTTGCTTTTTTCCATGTAACAATGTATTGGAGATTTTTGCATACCAGTGTATTAATTTAAAAAGAGTATTCTAGGGACGCCTGGGTAGCTCAGTCGGTTAAGCATCTGATTTCGGCTCAGGTCATGATCTCACGGTTCGTGAGTTCAAGCCCCATGGGGGACACTGTGCTGACAGCCCTGAGCCTGGAGCCGGCTTCAGATTCTTTGTCTTCTCTCTCTTCCCCTTCCCTGCTCACGCTCTGTCTCTCTCTCTCTCTCAAAAAAAAAAAAAAAAAAGATCAGGTGCCTGGGTGGCTCAGTCAGTTAGGTTAAGTGTCCGACTTTGCTCAGGTCATGATCTCACGGTTCATGAGTTTGAGCCCCACATCAGGCTCTGTGCTGACAGCTCGGAGCCCGGAGCCTGCTTCAGATTCTGCATCTCCCTCTCTCTCTGCTCCTCCCCCATTCACGCTCTGTCTCTCTCTCTCTCAAAAATAAAAAAAATATAAAAACAAATTTAAAAAAATTAAGAAAAAAAAGAGTATTCTATATAGACAGGGCTTTCCTTTGAGGTATTCTTTGGATAAACCATATTTATTTAGCCAGTCCTCCCTGATGGAAATCTGCATTGCTTCATCCTTTTGTTATTAAAAGTAATGCTATAAGTACCCTTGCAGATATATTTTTGTCATCTTGATAGATGCCAAGTGCCTCCATAGAGACTGAATCTATTTACATTCCCAACAGCACATATGAAAGCCTGTTTCCCCTAAGTCTCACCAATATCAATACCAATGTTATCAAACATTTAGTTTTCTGCTGATCCAATCATGAAAAATGACATCAGTGAGTTTTAATTTGAATTTTTATCCCATTCATGAGGCTGAGCATCTTTCTATATGTCTAAAAGCTATTTGCTCATTTAACCAATATGCTGAAGAATAACAATGTTACAAGATTTGTGATGAGAAAGCTGAGTTTGAATGTCATATTGGAAAAAGGTCCTCCCAGGATTATGGTTCTTATTTAAAATGCAATGGCTCTTAAAGTGTTCAACGTTGTTAAGAAATTCCAGAACATCAGATTGGTTGAACAATGTCATCATGTAAAAGGGGATCATCCTGAATACATCCATATCGCTGATCAATGACCAATGACCTTATCATCCCTAAAGGGATATTGCCCTAGGGGAAAAAAAATAACAGTATCAATAGTGAATGCCCAAGAAATATGAATTCAACAAATATCAAAAGCCTTCATGGATCTTACATTCCAGTGAGGGAAGACTGATAATCAAAGTTAAGGGGCACCTGGGTGGCTTATTTAGTTAAGAGACCGACTCTTGATTTCAGTTCAGATCATGATCTCACCATTCATGAGTTTGAGCCCTGTAGCAGGTCAGCAGGGAGCTTGCTTGGGATTCTTTCTCTCCCTCTCTCTCTGCCCCTCCCTTGCTCATGCACGCACTTGCTGTCTCTCTCTCAAAATAAATAAATAAACATTAAAAAAATCAGTTAATCATAGAGTTTGTTGCAAGATGATAGATGATGCTATGGTGAATAATTAGACTAGATATGGGGGATCAGCAACACTAGCGTGCAATTTTATTTTATTATTTTTTTAAATGTTTATTTCTTTTTGAGAGAGAGAGCACGAGTGCAGAAGGGGCAGAGAGAGAGGGAGACAGAATTCGAAGCAGGCTCCAGGCTCTGAGCTGTCAGCACAGAGCCCGACGTGCGGCTCAAACTCACAAACTGAGAGACCATGACCTGAGCCAAAGTCAGATGCTTAACTGACTGAGTCACCCAGGCCCCCCACATGCAATTTTAAATAGGGCAATAGGCTTTACCAATATTTGAACAGAGGAGGAGGTAAAGGAGAAAGCCTGACAGTACCTGGAGGAAGGTACTCCATCTGGCAGAGGAACAGTCAAGGCAAAGGTCATGAGGAGGTGGTGTGCCTGACATGATCAAGACACAGGAAGGTGGGCCAGTGTGCTTGGAGGGAAGTGGAGGGAATGAGGGTAAGGCAAAACAGGAGACAAGGACAGTAGAGATAAGTTATAGGAGATAAGATCGAACATTGCTGGGGCCAAATGGATAAACCTGGTGTTATTCCCATCACTTCTTGCTCTTAATCTAAATCTTGCCTTTGCCTCAATGACTTAGTTTTCTAGGAGGGACAGAGATGATCTAGTGCTCTAGCTGCTCAAGTAGGCAGGAGAGCAGACAACCTAAACCGCCCCCCACCCCCCACCCCAGCACATGTGGACAAGTGCTTTATAGGCTGTTGGCTCCGGCAACAAGGTGACCATCTTCAGCCTTTTTCTCCTGTAAACCTGCTTTTCCTGAAGGCTTCCTTTCCTTGTTGAATTTAACACCTGCTCTTTGGACTGTCTGTGATTTGAGCATCTCACAAGTGGTTCGCCTTGTCAGCTCATTTCCCCATTTTTTTTTTTTCAACGTTTTTTATTTATTTTTGGGACAGAGAGAGAGACAGAGCATGAACGGGGGAGGGGCAGAGAGAGAGGGAGACACAGAATCAGAAACAGGCTCCAGGCTCCGAGCCATCAGCCCAGAGCCTGACGCGGGGCTCGAACTCACGGACCGCGAGATCGTGACCTGGCTGAAGTCGGACGCTTAACCGACTGCGCCACCCAGGCGCCCCTCATTTCCCCATTTCTGAACGTCTTCCATTTCAAGTTCACCTTGGGGTGCTATGAATCACAACTACCTCGGACATCTCCACAAAGACTCAAGCTCTGCCTCTCACCCCTTCACCAATAAGTACCAAATATTATCTGTTCCTGACCTTTATATCCAGGACAAACACAGCTACTATTTTCTCAATAAAAAGCATTGTAGGGAGAGAAACTCTTCCCTTTTACAGGAGTCCAAGAGGATCTATCCCACTTCAGAATCAAGAGAAACCAGACAATGCCATGTGGGACTGAGATGAGCCATGAGAAACCAAGTCCAGGTTTCCGCAGGGTGCAAGGCCTGATGGGAAAGTCTCCTTGATGCGTGGAACACTTCTTAAGTGGGCAAAACCACTGTTAACTGCAGATTTGCTTTTCTGCACTATTCTCCACATTGCCTTCTTCTTTGCTTCAAACTCTAGTCTCCTCTTGCCTCACCTTGTTTCCCCTTCCTGGCCCACAAACATAACAGAATGTTGCTCACCACTCAGCATGGCTGCAGGAGGGAGAGGCCCTACAATCTCTATAACCATCAAGTGGTAACAAACCTTGGTTGTCACCAACTTTACTATTCCCTCACCAACCAATGCAGGTTACACCACTTGGATAAAGATGGATCCTTCTAATGTTTAAGGAAGGCCCATTGCCATGGTCTAGGCACAGAGCTGGGAGGCATTTGAAAAGGATCAAGACCGGGGCGCCTGGGTGGTTCAGTCGGTTGGGCGTCCAACTTCAGCTCAGGTCACGATCCGTCTGTGAGTTCGAGCCCCGCATCGGGCTCTGGGCTGATGGCTCAGAGCCTGGAGCCTGCTTCCAATTCTGTGTCTCCCTCTCTCTCTGCCCCTCCCCCGTTCATGCTCTGTGTCTCTCTGTCTCAAAAATAAATATTTTAAAAAAAATTAAAAAAAAAAAAAGAAAAGGATCAAGACCTCCTGGGCACCAATGAAGTGACCCTCAAGAAAGGTAGAGGCCAAAACTCACCAAAAAAATCCCCAAAACCAAAAAACAAACAACAACAAAATGGTACAATGGCAACACAAAAGATGTCATAAGCTGCTGATAATTTGAGGGCTCTGACTTTGGGGGTGCAGTATCCAAAGGGATCTTAGGCAGCTCCATCCAGGAATGCTTAAGCCTGACTCCCAAATCCTTGGAAGTGAGACAAAGTGTTGCTTTTGGCATGGGACGGACTTGGGTGTGAATTCCACTTCCATCATTTCTAACTGTGACATCAGTGTCATATTGATGATATTTCAACATCTGCTTAAACTTGGTTTCCTTGTATGAAAAATAGTCGGACATCCATCACGAGGATGCTGGGAAGGAAGCATGTGAACTGTTTTAGCACACACCTGGATCTGCCTCTTAACACACTCAATAAATGGCATCCATCAGGACCCATTCTTCCTTCAATACCGCCCAAGAAGCATCTTCCAGGGATTCTGTCCCACAGTCCGTTGGAAGTTCTACCGTCTGTCCTGGGCCCCTCCCGACGCCACTGGGTTCAGTGTTCAGGGTAAAGTCAGAACCGCCGGGCTCTGCACCCGCGGGCTCCCTACCGGTCCCGGCCGCCAGGAGCGCGCTCCCCCGCGTCGTCGGACCTGGGTCTGCCCGCGGGACGGCTGGGTCGGGACCCTTTCCACCGCAGCGACAACGCCGCCCTCTCTGCCCGGCCCCGGGCCCCCGCCGCCCAGCCCTCACCTGATGTAGGGGAGGAAGGGGTTGACGTGCCCCGAGAGCACCGCGACCACGTAGGAGATGATGAAGGCGGCGGACGACCAGGTCACCAGAAGAAAGGGCACGAAGGCCATTCCCCTCAGGAAGCACAGCATCGCGCCGCCGCCGGGAGGGCGCTGCGCCCGGCGGGGCCCGGCGCGGGACGCGGGGCGCGGGAGTCGCGCACGTGCTGGCCCGCAGGCGGCGGCCGGACGGGAGGCTCCGCGACGGCGGGGCAGGCCCGGCCTCGGACGGAGGAAGGCGCGGAGAGCCCAGCGAGGTGGCGGGCGGCGAGGCGGCCGGCCGGGGGTGGGTGGGGCGCGGGCGGCCCGGGCTTGTTGCGAAACCGGTGAAGTCACAAAACGGCGGCCCCCGCGGGCTTGGAGGCGCGCGGCGACCTCCTCGCGGCGCCGGACTCCTTTCGCTTTTGGTTCGGACTCGGCGGGGGTCGGCGCGGGAGGGCGGGGATGCCCGGGGCCGTCCCAGCCGGCCCGGCCTCCGCAGCTCTTGAGCAACTCGGGAGAAACGATCAGGACCTCCCGGGCCCTCCTTCTTCCCTCGGAGTTTCCGGGATGCTGGGCCTCGAACCCCAGGGGCTTCCCCTCCGTGGTACGGCCACCTGCCCGTCGCGGGGGGGAGAGCGTGGCCCCCGCGAGGCGACACCCACCCCATCCCGCGGCTGCCGCTGCTGCTGCTGCCTGCAGGGGTCGGGTCAGAAGTAGGGTGACGTTCGCAAACTCACGGGGCACGGACGTGACACCCACCTGGATGCTGCCCACAAGGAAACCTAGAGCGTGGAAGGGGCCCGTGGGAGTCCAGGTCGGACTGACTTCAAGCGGGGCCCGAAGCGGCTCCTTGTGCGTCACAGTTCTGCTTTCCCCTAGAGCAGACCTGGAGTGTTTCCTAGAAGTTAGATTTCCCTTTCCCCGCTGACGGATCAGGGTTAGCCCACGCTGGGAGCCATGACCTAAGATGAGTAATGGGGACCTCATACATTTCAAACACTGAGAAAAGAATTTGTGTCCTGTAGGCACTTGTGAGCCCTGGTGATTTTGAGGGATAGTTTATAGATTCTGAGCCCGGGGTCTGTGTCGGAGGTCATGGGGGTCTCATGGGGACCAAACGTGGGTTCATTTCAGTCATATAAACATTTCTTGGGTGCAAACCCTGCTAGGGGACAGGATGCAAAGATTAAATAGTACCATGGGGCCTAAGAGACTGACATCAAAATTAAATAAAATTACATGGAATATTACATAGAATATTTTTTAAAAAGGAAAAGAGGCATGTGCAGAACTGACAGGCCAGCGCTCAGAAAGGTATTAGGGAAGTCTTCCTGACAGATGATACTAGAGTTTTCGAAAGTAAAAGATTGCTAACCAGACAAAGAAAGGGGAGAGTAGCATTCCAGGCCAAGGAAGCAATAAGAGAAAATGCGTAGAGTGGTGTTGCTTATATTTCTGGAACTAGAAAAAGCACTCACATAAGTGTAAAGCAGAGAATGGAGAGGTGGGCAAAGAGGCCATCTCACAGGAGCCCTGGTAATTATTTTTATTTCACTTTTTGTTTTCATTTTTGCTTTGTGGTAGTGAGGAAATTACAGGAATATGGACAGCCCTGTATCTCAGATCACTGTGGCTGTGGGAGGAGTGACCACCATGTTGAATAAAACAGAGGCTTTAAATTAAGGCTTTTAAAAATCAGAAGAGCTGTCATCCATGGTAACCCCCCTTACATCCGCACCTTGGTTTCTGCTTTCTGTAAACCACTCTCTTCCCTGGTCTTCCTTCCCTTTCCCTATGCCCTCCTTTCCCCCCACTCTACTACTGATTCATCTGATTTTTTTAATGTATATTTATTTTTTAATGTATATTTATTTATTTTGAGAGAGAGAGAGAGCACGAGCAGAGAAGGGACAGGGAAAGAGAGAATCCCAAGCAGGATCCATGCACCAGCATAGAGCCCACTGAAGGGCTCGATCCCACAACCATGAGACCGAAATCAAGAGTCAGACACTCAACCGACTGAGCCACCCAGGCGCCCCTGATTCTCTGATTTTAAAATACCCTCCCTGGGGCGCCTGGGTGGCTTGGTCGGTTAAGCATCCGACTTCTGCTCAGGTCATGATCTCACGGTCCATGAGTTCGAGACCCGCATCGGGCTCTGTGCTGACAGCTCAGAGCCTGGAGCCTGTTTCAGATTCTGTGTCTCCCTCTCTCTCTGCCCCTCCCCTGTTCATGCTCTGTCTCTCTCTGTCTCAAAAATAAATAAATGTTAAAAAAAAATTTAAAAATAAAATACCCTCCCTGAGGCAGAGAAATTATGACATTAAATATAACTCAACTGATCACCTTATCCTTTCATTGCTTATGGTTGCTTAAGCAACCCAATTGGCTAGTCATTGTTAATACAAACACAATAAGAATTGTCTGACAATAATAGTAATAGATATTTTGTTTTTTAAAATAAGTACGTATACATGCATATATTTAAAATAGGTATATAACTATAACTGACCATTTATACTTCATATGGGGTCAAGCAGCTCTGAGAAGCACAGTGTTGCTTTCCTTTCTATAAGCCTTCCATACCATACATCATGAAACACCCTCTCCTTGGAATAGCAAAGTTTATGATAGGAATGCAAAAGTCCTGGAAAACAACCTTACTGGTGAAGGAAATCAGAATATGTCACTTCAAAACATGCCTCTTTGACATAATTATTTTGAGCTGAAGGCAATTAATCAGCAATAAAAACAGGAAAATTTCTCTACACTCCTCCTTTCTGTCTAAAGGCAAGATATAAATTTCCTTTGCTGGAGATAGCTCTAAACTCAGCCCAGAAGTGCCACCAGAGGAATCTGCAAACTTTGCTCCATTGGTTTCCCCTCATATATTTACCTTCCCCCGGTTTCTGCCCGTGAAAGCCTAAAACCCTTTCCTTCTGTCCTGTTATTTCTAAGTTGATTGTTCCTTTGTTAAGATGCTATACAAAGTTCTAGCTGCCACTTTGAGTTACCCATCCCTGAGTGTCTCCCACATATATAGTTGACCCTTGAATAACACAGGTTTGAACTACACAGGTCCACTTACATGCTGATTTTTCTTTTGAAGAATAGAGCACGGTGCATTCTTGTAATTTTCTTGACATTTTCTTTTCTCCAGCTCACTTTATTGTAAGAATAGAGTATATTACACCTATACACACAAAATATGTGTTAATAGACTGTGTATGTTATCAGTAAGGCTTCCAGTTAACAGTAGGCTATTAGTAGTTAAGTTTTTGGAGAGTCAAAAGTTATACATGGATTTTCGATTGCATGGGGGTTGGTGCCCCAAACCCCACATTGTTCAAAAGTCAACTGTATATGAGATATACATATTAATAAAATTTGGTCTTTCTCTTATTAATCTGTCTTTTATTATAAAGAGACCCAGCCAAGAACCTAAAAGAGGAGAAAAAAAATAATTCTCCTTCTCTACACTGTTAGGATATTTTTTTAATTTTTTTAATGTTTTATTTATTTCTGAGAGAGAGATAGAGTACGAGTGGGGAAGGGGCAGAGAGCGAGGGAGACACAGAATCCGAAGCAGGCTCCAGGCTCTGAGCTGTCAGCACAAGAGCCTGATATGGGGCTTGAACCCACGAGCTGTGAGATCATGACCTGAGCAGACGAGAGATGCTCAGCTGACTGAACCACCCAGGCGCCCTCTTTAGGATTTTTAATGAAAGTTGTGCTTCTCCCCTTGAATTAATTCCTGACTTTCTCTCTTTCAAAGCCACACTGACTCAAAGTAAGGATCTGGTTAGACTGCCCTTTTGAAGATGAAGACATTCTTCCTTGGTGACCACAATTTGTTGAAAGTATGCTTCCTGATCTAAATAATTTTCACATGAGCACTTAGGTATCATCTCCCTTTTATGGCTGAGGAAATAAGGCTCAAATTCATGGAGCTAGTTAATGGAGATGCAGAATTTGAATCCAGACCTATGTGGCTCAAAAACTTGTAACCCTAACCATTGTGAGGAACTCTCACTCTTCAAATTCCAAAGCTCTAAAATTTTAGAAACTCCTTATGATATATGCAGTTATCTTTTATTATTATGTAAGTATTTATGAATACATTGGATTTGAAAAACATTTCAAAATATTACACATTATTTAACAGTAAAAATAAGAAGCATCTATAGAGAAGCATCTACAATTCTCTGCCAACAAGTCAACTTTCCCAATTTCCTAATTATCATTTGGTTCTTACTCATAGGAATATTCAAAATCAAGTTGTAATTACAAATTTGTAGCTTTATTATCTTTATGTATTAAATATCTACTCCATGTTATTATAATTTTTGGGTTACTGGTTTTCATTACTCTGTATTTGTCCATTGAATTAATGCACTATACTTCACTGCCCCCAATACTAAGCATGTGTATTAATCCAAGTACTTCCCTATTTTAAATAACATTCTACAAGCATCTCAGTTGTTTCGGTATTTCTTTTTTCCCTTAGGTAAATTTCCATGAGTGGGATTGCTGTGCCAAAGGGCAAGATGAACATTTTAAAATCTGTAAACATCCTAAATTATTTGAAACTATTGTATCAATTTCATTGCTTCTAATAACCTGTGTGTAACAGTTTCATTATATATTACCTGTCTATATTTTTAATGTTATATAATACCTATGAAATACTACTTGAGACTTTAGCATACTTCCTTTTAAAGTTTTGATCCCTTATTTCACTGTTGTGATAGAGACCACCAGCTACCCAGTGCAGCATCCGTTTTTCCTTTCTCCTTAGTAATAAATCCCCAACTTAGAATGGACACATTTTGCCCCCACACAAAAGGATTACATTTCCCAGCTTCCCTTGCAGCTAGGGGTGGCCGTGTGACTTGGTTCCGTCCACTTATTAACATATAAGTGTTATATGATAGAAGAAGGCTGCTCAAGGGAAACTGACTTGCAACATAATGGGATGGCTAGATTCCAGCAGCCATCTTGGACTATGCAGTCATTGACCTTGAGGAAAGAAGCTGTAAGTGAAAACAGTGGAGCAAAAAGATGGGTGTCATCGTCCCTGTTGACATTATGGAGCTGCTGAGGCAGCCCTGATTTTTGTCTAGCTCTAGGCTTCTCTTATATGAAAGAGAAATAAACTTCCACTTTACTTAAAACACTATTATTTAGGGAATTTTCTCTTACGTGTAGCCACAACTAATACTTCCCATATTGGTTATCACGTCCCCTTTATGGTGTCTCTAAATCTCAGGTCCCCAGTTGTCTGATAGGCCATATTCCTAGAAAACTGAGTATAAATTCATTTTTCTAAATACCACCTTTCTAATACTATAATGTATCCTCTTGTAAATTACCCCATCATATATCCCCTTTGTAAATCTAGATTTGCATATGCTAAATTTGCTTAAGAGGCTTATTTCTTCTACCAAGTAATGATAATTTACAAACTCAAACTGCAGTCTTTTGGTTTCCCTCTTAAAGTGTGCTTTTATATCCCTGGAGTTCCCATTTTCAGGCACCATATTAAGTTATCTTAGTTGAATATTAGATATTGTATTTGAAAAATTATTTTTAGAAATATTTTTAGAAATCATTTTAGGTCTTAAATGATACTGGCTTTCTCCAGTGAGTATTCTGTTTACTTCTTACTTGCACCAGGGACACTTGCTATTCAGCATCATCTGAATATCATTTTAGGGCTTGAGGTTTTCTATCCACCCAGATAGCTTGAAGCCAGACTTGTGGTATATATGAGGGCTGGTTGTTTCTTCTTCACCATTCCTTCAGCTCCATAGCCCTGGCCTCCAAGACTTATTACCCTGACCATAACCTATAAGGTAGTTGAAAGCCCTGCTCAGTGGCCTCTTCTGATAACAGATGTCCCTAAGCAAACACAGCCCCAGAGCTGGGCTCACTTCTCTGGATTTCTATTCTTTTGGGGGATGTTGGCCCCAAAACTCCTCATAATTTGGTTAAATCTTTGATACTTCTAGGAAGATATTTTTATATTTCCCCAGATTTTTCATTTGTCTGAATTTCCTAGTCCATCATTATTAGAAGAAGAAGCTGGGGTACCGCATTAGGGCCATTTATTTTACTAGAAATATAGCATATTTTTTGCAAAAGCAACAAAAAAAATTACAGTTCAGCAACTTGGTCACTTGTCATTACCCAGCTCTTTAATACCAGATAAAAAAGTATAAAAATTAGCACTATAAATCCCATTTCCCTCACCATGTATTTATTTATTGTATATATTTTTACCTACAGGCAGTAAAAACTTGAATTATTTCTCCATTCTAAAATTTGCAGTATCCTCTCTCCTTGAATGTGGACTGAACTTAGTGATGTGCCTTTGAAGCCTACAGTATGGAAGAGAAATAAAGTATCTCTACCAGAGGAGAAATCTGGCAGATACCACATTAACCAGATGACCCAAGTTAACCTGATAATAAATCAGTAATAGATTGATACTCTATATATTATTATATACATATAATAATACAATGTGATGAGAGTTAACTTGATAATAAATCAGTAATAAATTAATACTCTCTATATTATTATACACATACAATAATACGATGTGATAAGAAGAAGGTACATCACCTCTGTGGTATTTTCCCCCAAACCCATACCCACACCATGGTTTAATCATAAGAAAACAAACTGAAGGCCATTCTATAAAATACCTGATTAGTACCTTCTAAGCGTCAAAGTTATGAAAAACAATAAAAGACTGAAAAACTGTCCCATATTAGGACAAAGGAGACATGATGACTAAATGCAATATGGTATCCCAAATTAGATCCTGGAACAGAAAACTTAGTGGAACCTTAGTGGAAAAACTGGAGACATCTGGACAAAGCCTGTAGCATAGCTGATGGTAACATGAGATGTTACTATTGGGAGCACATGGGTCATGTATCATCTCAATTTCTTTGCCACCTCTGCAACTTTTCTATAAATGTAAAATTATTCCAAAATAAGTTTAAAAGTTACATTTATTTACTCCTAGATCAATGTTAAGATCTCATATTTAAAACCTCACACTTCATTAGTCACCTTATGATGATCATATTGCTTTTCTAAATTATATTGTAAAAACAGAAAGCATATATTGTGGCAGAAATGATTAGATGTTCACCTAGAAAGAAGGTTCCTGCTCCTTTTTCGTTGTGTAGCTCTTGCTGGGAAGGAATTTTCTCAGACACGGACTTCATTTCCTCCTGGTGGGATCATACTAGTTCTTGCCAATGGAAGATGTGAGTCATTCTCCAGTACAGGGGGCAAAAAAGTGAGTATGCCTTTTTTACTTTCTCTCCTCCCCCATCAACTGGCTAGATGTCAGTGCCCATGATGACCTTGGAAGCCACATATTATGGATTGAGACTGTCAACCTAGGTCCCTGAACAACTTTGTGAAGCAATGCACTCCACCCAAACCCCCACACCCCACCATTAAGAAGCACTCTTCTGGGCCTTTTCATAAATGAGAAACTGAAGCTTTTAAGATTTCTGGGTCTTTCTACTATAGCAGCTCACATTATCTTAACTAGGATGTACATCTACTTCACTTGAGTCTCCCACCTTCCCTAACTCATCTGAACTAGGTTGACCTTACATGGTATTTCCAGATTCACAGAGTCAGGTAGAGGTTAACAAACATTGCTATGAACAATAAACACAGGAGAACTAAAGTGAATAAGAAGTACTGCAATTCAATACATTTAGAATTAAAATAGCATGTTTTTCAATGCATGGCAGTGGCACAGGGATCTTTCCACCCAAGTGGCATGTCACTATCGTTCTTCCAAGAGCCCTTGGAAAAAGTCCAATAAATTTATCGGAGTGAATGTATGTTACCATTGCTTGGAAAAAAAGGGCACACATACCAACATGCACCATCTCTTTTAAAAGCACTATATATAAGTTGTCTCCTTTTTATGATCAGGAAGAAACTTAAAATATGCTCTTAGGGTTAGGGGTTAGCTGGAATCCCTTCCCTGTATTCCTGCTTCTGGCACAGGGATATTGTCACCATGGGGATGTCATGACTCAGTCTTGGTCGCTGTGTGAATGGCCCACTCTGTGTGTGTGTGTGTGTGTGTGTGTGTGTGTGTGTGTGTGTCTTTATTATAGCAGGGACCCCTGAGTTATGAATGCATTCTGGGCCCTGTTCCCAAGTACAGAAACCAGTCACCCATCTGTATACAAAGGCAGGAAATTTCAACATGTTCTCAACACATTTTGAATAGGACAGAAATTACAAAGTGAGCCAGATTTTTCTAGTGCCTAAACTATACTCACTTGTGCATAATGAATCCTTAAAGACAAATTGTTCATTTTCTTTTTAGATTGTTCATCTGGCAAACTTCCTTCAGGATATTCTCCAAAACTGTAAACTCCATAAGGACAGGACTTTCTGCTTTTTTCACTGCTATATTCGCAGGTTTGGAACAGTGCTTGACATGGGTAGTTTAATGAATATTTGATGAATGGATTCACCACAGCAGTGACCTGCTTCAGGATGTCTCCCCTAATACTCCCAAGGTCTGACCTCTGTGCCACTCCTATGCATTCAAAAACATTCTGGGCTACTTCTATTATATATTCTATTATATATTCGACTAAATGTCCATGATGTTAACTTGTCAGTCTACCCACTAGACTCTAAACTCTTTGTGAGCAGGAAATGAATCTCCTTTATTTGTATCTCCAGTGCCAAGCACTGACACAAAATAAATGATTAATAAATGGCTTTTTGTGACAAAGTCTATAGATACATGCTTGATACCAGCTTAATTGTACCAGCTTAACAGCTTTATACAATTGTATATACAACTATATGTACCATCAACATATTCACATCTCTTAAGAGGTGCTATTAATCCCATATCACTGAGTACAGAAATCGAAGCTGCAGCAAAGGTTTAGAAATTTCAGTTACTCAAAGGGAGAGAAACCAGAGCCTTTTGTGTGAGTGATACCAGTTAGTGAAGATAACTGATCATTACAAGTTACTACATGTTTGGGCAATGATACCAGATACTTCTTCAGTTTCAGAATATTTTCTGGTAGGTGTTTTTATGCTACCAGAGATAAAGAAGAAAGAACACATGGGAGAAATTTGGGAATTTCCATTTTGACAATGAGGGTGAGAATTTCTTGTAAATTTTAAGAGGTCTTTTTTTCTCCCTTCCCCTTGATACTTTCTAAATTAACTTGCAAATATAGGAACTCATATGACCTGACTTTCTCAGTTTAACTAATCTAAATCTCTATTTATGGCAACAGTCCCACATCGGGTTTTATTATGAGGTGCAGTTCATGCTTTAGTTACCACTATCTATGGAAAAACTGAGGTATGATACTCATGTTTACTATGATGTCATGAATAAATTTCTCTACACAGTAAAAATATTACAGAAGAGTGGGGAAGGCTTTGTCAGTTTGATAGCCTGACATGAATTACACAAGACTTGAACATGTCTGGGATAATGATGGAAAAATCAGGACACCAGGCAATTATTTGCCTCCCCCATCCAAAAAAGAAAGTAGTAAGAGGTTAGAGTGGGAGAGAGCCAAAGCATAAGAGACTCTTAAAAACTGAGAACAAGCTGAGGGTTGATGGGGGGTGGGAGGGAGGGGAAGGTGGGTAATGGGTATTGAGGAGGGCACCTTTTGGGATGAGCACTGGGTGTTGTATGGAAACCAATTTGACAATAAATTTCATATATTGAAAAAAAA
The DNA here is from genome assembly GCF_023721935.1 of Panthera uncia. Lineage (NCBI taxonomy): Eukaryota > Metazoa > Chordata > Mammalia > Carnivora > Felidae > Panthera > Panthera uncia. The sequence goes on from NW_026058789.1 coordinate 24,233, forward strand.
TTAAAAAAGAAAGTAGTTTTTTTGAAGGAGGCATTTCTTTTATAATTATTTTACTTAATTAATAATCAATATCTTATTGAAGAACCAACTATCTAGGATTTGTGCTTATTTCATCCAATAAACATTGATTGAGGAGATACAATTTGTCAGATGTTGTGCTTTGTGATTAAGAATAAAGAGAACACTCAGTGCCTGAAGTCAGAGTCACAGAGTTCAAATGAACTTAGTTTGCTTGGGGGATGAAAAGAGGTCTACGGTGACTGGAACACATGAAAATAAGGCTGGGAAGATTGTGGTGATGACATTGTGAAAGGTCTTCCGTTAATATGCTAAGATGTTTGAACACAACCTGGGAGCAACCTGTGAGGAGAAGGTGAGTAGAAGACATCATTATCAGATTTGTTGTCTCTGGTGAAAACTTCAGCAGGCTCTGGGTGCATGGACTAGAGATATCACTGGGGATTAATGACAGGTGGGGCTTTCTAAGAAATGCAAAAAAGTAATGTAAGGCAGTGGATTGTGGATGGAGAAAAAGGATTTGGTGAACAATTGGATGAATGGAATAAGAACTGAAGAGGAGATGGGGTTGGTTTCCTCCTGCAGAGGCTCAGGGCATATTAACCCTTAACTAAGCCAGGGAACACAAGAAATATGGAGGATTATGAGTTCGGTTTTAGATATACAACAGTTTAATGAGTAAGATGCTTGTAGGATACCTAGGTGAAGACAACTGATAGCTAGTTGGAGATTGACTTGGGAGGCATCAGTGGACAGGAGGTGGTACACCACTAAAATATGTGAGATCATCAAGGGAGTATATGCTGTAGTGAAATCCAGCATGAGAAGAGGAAAGATTGGCTTGGGAAGATACGAAGTCATTGACAATCTTTATTAAAAAATATTTCAGTACAGTGGTACAAATAAAAGTTGGATTGCATTGGACTGAGGAGTAAAGGCAGTAGGTTCAGAATTCTATTCTAAGATGATAGGTACAGAAGTACACAAATACATCATGGGGAAATGCTCATATTTATGGGTTAGGATGGATCGTACCCAAGGGAGAGAGAACTGGAAGATTTCCTAGTTCAGGAAGTAAGTGATGAAACAAGGTCATGGAAGAGGAGAGAGAACAGGAAAAGGGAACGTCAACAAGACCTCTTGCTCAACTATAGACCCCAATAGTTAAAACCAGAAGTAGACAAGACTGCTGCTGACTCATGCTCTAACTTAACCCCATTGTGCTTTTTTTTTAAATTTTTATTATGTAAAAAAAAAATTGTTTAATGTTTATTTCTTTTTGAGAGAGAGGGCACAAGCAGGGGAGGGGAAGAGAGAGACGGAGACACAGAATCCAAAGCAGGTTCCAGGCTCTGAGATGTCAGCACAGAGCCCGATGCAGGGCTTGAACTCACGAACTGCGAGATCATGACCTGAGCCGAAATCAGATGCCCAACCGACTGAACCACCCAGGCCACCCAAGCATTGTGTTTATTTCTTAATGCCTTTCCTTGAGACACTGATGAAGACATTTTGCAATGACCAGAACATTCCAAACACCAGAACAGAAAAGCCCTGATAGCACTGGAGTGCCTAGAAGAGCACATCCCACATGTCCCCTTCCCTGCCTATTGTGAGAAGTAAAGGAGATGAATCATTTTCAGAAATACCAAATAAAAGCTTTGCTGTCTAATTAACAATAGGTTTACAACCTATTGGAAATATGTAAGAACCCCCCCCCGCCCCCGACACACAACGGAGTCCCAAAACCTAGGACACTTCACTTCCTGATTATTCTTCCTGTCTCTATTTCGTGGGCTTATTTTTGCAGGCTTTGCAATGAGCTTGAGCTGAAGAACAAAGGGAGAAGGGACTGAAAGTCTTTGTGTCACCTCAGGGAATGTACATTTGTTCCAATCAGACTACTTTTTACCTTATGTGGGCATAGGCGATATCCGGATAAGGCTGTAACCTCTGTAGTACTCAGCCAATGAGGAACCAGGGAAGGGGCTTCCATGCTAGGAGATAAATTGTCTGCTGTAACTGCCCCGAGTATGCTTGTCCATCAGACACCTGCTTTTGCAAGAATGTTGCTTAAAGCCTCACTTCACTGTGCTCTGAGTCTTTGCATCCCTCCTTTGATTGGGTTGATGGGCTTATTTCTAACACCCGTATTTATGGGCTCAACTCATACCAACCCCCTACCCATGATCACTCACTCACTGCCTGCTATCTTGAACTTTGGTTCCTGCCAAATCCAGTTTTCTGTTTTTCCTCAACTCCATCATTGTTATTTGTCATTATCACCATTATCATCCTAATATTGAGCTCTAATGTTTATGGTTAAAATTTTAAATATTATACCTCAGCTGTATAAAATTGTATAGCTTCTTCATTTTCTATAGTTAATCTAAAAAAGGTGGGCAGGGGTGAGGTGGGAGAACACTCAAATTTTCTAGTTAAAGGATGATGTAACTGGTTTAATATTGTAGAAATACCTCCCCCAAATAGTTCTTTTCTCTGTAATCTGTTTCCTTCTCTTACAAACATTCTTAACTTCAAGGCTTGGACAGTTTTATTTATTTATTTATTTATTTATTTATTTATTCATAAATTTATTTATTTTGAGAGAGACAGAGAGAGTGAGAGTGGGAGTGTTGCATCCACATGACTCCTAAAACAGAATGCTACAGGCACCAGTGACAGTCACAAAAAAGTTTATTGCAATGAAAGGCAAGGCCAACCGATCGGGCCGGACACTCTTGACCAGAATGTGGTCATGAACAGCCAGGTACAGAGTTCTTATAGCCGACCACATCTCTTATCATCACCTGGGAACAAAACAAAGAAATAGTTCCCAGATGGGGATGGAAACAGTTCAGACATGCCCTTGTCCCAATCCAATCAAACACTAATCCAGTTGATTTTCCTTGAACTTTTGTTCCCTTGATTGATAGGACAAGGCTGTTATCTCTTAATCTACAGTGTTAAAACAAAGCTGTTATTTCTTAAGGCTACAGGTTAGCCCAACACTACAATTTAACACTTACAGGGGGTGGGGTAGAGAAAGAGGGAGAATTTCAGGTAGGCTCCAGGCTGTCAGTGCAGAGCCATGCAAGGTTCCAACTTACAAAACTGTGAGATCATGACCTGAGCAGAATCAAGAGTCAAACATTTAACCAACTGAGCCATCCAGGTGCCTCAAGCCTTGGACTGTTTTATTGGCTCAGAGAAAGGGAAAGGAACTAGCTTTGGATTAAGGAATATAAGGGAGGAAAAAATAGTTTTTCCTCTACCTATTTTAGGTTCTCTGGCTGGGGCCTTGAACATGAGACTAACAAAAGACAGATTAATAAGAGAAAAGCAAACAAGTTTATTAACATGTGCATTGAACAAACATATGGGGACACTCACAGATAAACAAATCAAAGTGGTACTTGGGATTTTGGATTATATGCCATTTTAGGCTAAACAAAGGAAACAGGGTTTGGGCCTTTTGGATGAGAGGAGGTAAGGAAAATGCAAGTTATAAGAAGGTGACCTGGTAAAGTATGGTTAGGGAAGATTGTTTAGTAAGATTTGCTATGCAGATTTACTGAGTGCTTGCAGGTTGGTAAGAGTTGTGAAGTATTCCTCTGTCCTGCTTCCTTTTACAAATGGAAATTTCCTTTATAAATGTAGCTTTCCTTTACAAAAGGAAAATTTATACTCTATTTTGGAGTTTTTCCTTTATCTGCTGTTTCTCAATGGCCTTTAGCTCAAAATACTCCATATGCAGTGGCATACTCTGATGCTCTTCAGGAAGAAGGGTACTCTTGGGAAGCCACCTGTTGTCTACTGGTACAGGTTGTGGAAGATGTGGGAGAAGAGATTAGACATCAAGACCCTTGCTTGGCACACAGCCCAAGCTCCCTGCTGAAACTTCAATGTGTTGTAGTTGATTAGAAAACTGTTAAAAAGGGGCATCTGGAAGGTTCAGTCAGGTAAGCATCTGACTCTTGATTTCGGCTCAGGTTGATGAGGGAGCATAAGGCAAGCTAAGAGCAAAGCACAAGCCAACCCTCCCCTCACCACCCTCTGCCAGGTGGGATATGTGTGATATTCCTTGGACACTCCTGGCTACCCAAGGACAAAGGAAAGGACAGAAAACAAATAGTTAAACTGATGAGTTTCCATCAGTTTACAAATATCTTAGTAAATTGCAAGAAAAAGGCAATCTTATCAATAGCCTATCTCCAGGAACTCCCTATTATCTTAATAATGCTTTGCTAGAGGGAAAAACAACCTTAGCTTGACAATACCTAGGCCTCCAGTAAACTGCAAATCCTCTTTAGCATAGGAAAATCTCTTTAAGAAACTTTCTCTTGACTTTACCTCTCCCAACTCCACAGTGTATAAGCAGTCACTCTGCACAACCCCAGTGCAGCTCTTCCTGCCCATGGGTCCTGTCCCTGTGCCTTAATAAAATCACCTTTTCGCACCAAAGACGTCTTAAAGAATTCTTTCTTGGCTGTCGGCTCCAAACCCCCCCCAAACATCCCAAAATCCCATCGATCAAGGTCATGATCTCATGGTTCATGATACAGTTCGTGAGATGGAGCCCCGCACCAAGCGCTGTTAGTTATCCCAGAGTCTGCTGGGAATTCTCTTTCCCTCTCTGCCCCTCCCCACCAAAAATAAATAAATAAACTTTAAAAAAAAAAAAAGGTGTTAAAAAGAAAATTACAGGCCCAAAATGGTGTCACTTAAGCTAAGTCTCCAAACCGGGGCTTACTACCTAAACTTCTAGTAGTTTCAACCTCTCCCAGAAATAAAAGTCTTAACTAATCAGTCGGGTATTTTCTGATAACACCAATAAGGTAATTTGTCACATGGACTCTTTCCATTCCCCAAAGGAATAATGAGGTAATCTACCTAGTAAGGCTCCTGCCCTTTCTCCCTAATGGACTGTGACCTTACCTGCAACAATCCTTTCTCCTGCTAATAACATTCTTGTCCCACCCTCCTTCCTATAAAAACCTTCTATTTTGTATGGCTCCTTGGACTCCCCTCTACTTGCTAGATGTGATGCTTTCCCATTCATGAATCACTAAATAAGGCTAATTAGATCTTCAAATTTACTCAGTTGAATTTCTTTTCTTTAACAAAGGGGAAACCATGGTTTGCAGTGAGGAGATAAACCAAATGCAAAGGTGTCCTGGCTTTTTTTAAAGGAGAAAACACCACTCAAGAGTGTCCCTATGCCTGCTCAGAGTGGCTGCAGGTATGATAGAAAAAGATAGGATGGAATAGGCAGAGACAGAAAGACTAGGCTCTGAGGTCCTTGGGTGGGGAAAAACACATATTTTGGAACAAGGCTGGGAATGTCTGACAACAGCAACCCCCCCTCAGGGGTAAGGTTCCTCTTAAGAATGTAACAGACACCACCTACTCCCCTTTAGGCATCCTTCAGGAATTTGACAAAAGACCTAACTAAAAATAAGTAGTAGGCCATAAAACATATGACCCACAAGGAATTATATGGCCATGGACCACCCCTCATATGACTGGGAGAAAAAATAGGATAAAATAGGCAGAGAAGGAAAGGATAGGACCTGAGGTCCCTGGGTAGGGAAAAACACATACATTGGACATACGTGTCTGACCACAGCAAACCCCCGCAGGCTTAAGTTTCCTCTTAAGAATGTAACGAATCCCACCTACTCCCCCACAGGTTTCCCTCAGGAATTTGACAAAAAGACCAGAGTATGGCCTTAGGCCACCCCTCACACAATGGAATTGAGCCAATCAGAAGTGGATCACCCAGAACCTAGAGCTATTAGGCCAATAAGGGTGGGACCTGAGAGGGAACAGGGGCGAGGGGAGAGCTAACCAAAACCTTATAAAACCCTTATAATACCCCTTATAAAACCCCTTATAATACCCTTGCCTATTATAGCGTGGGCATTCACTTTTGAATGTCCCCTCTCCAGAAAGAAAGCTTTCCTACTATTCTTCCTTTCTAATCTTATACTCTAATAAACTCTTGCCTGTTGCTCATTTGTGTCCATCTCTTCATTCTTCAAAGCAGTGAGACAACGGATCCCAGGTATTATGGTAAAAGATCCTACAACACAGGGACGCAACAATAGTTGACGAGACAGAAGGAGCCTCCCTCGATGGCTTGGATGGAACCAAATCCCCCCTCCCTCATATACTTTTAGAAGTGGAAGGTAATTGAGTGGTAACCTGCCTTGGGGCCACCACGAGGAAAGAGGTGTAGGAGCAAGAAGTGACTTGGCAACCTCTGCCACAGGTCTGACAGAGAAAATGCCTGAGTTCTCTAAGGTAGGGCCAAGGGGCTAAGTCAGCATTTGTAGATCACTGGGCCCAGTCCAACCAGGAGTACAGGCCAATAGTCTAAATTCTGCACATTCCAACAGCAAATGTCCCCAGGGTCTCCACAGACATTGATTGATATCTAGGATACTAATTTGAGGAAGGTCTTTAAGACCAACAAATGTTTCAGAGCCTACAGAAAGATCCACTTTGGGACATAAGGACTTCTTCTTCTCACTAAGAGGGTACACGGCTTTTCCCATTGAACTCAGACACCCTGAAAAGTAAGAAGGGGAGGAAGGAGGAAATGGCTTTGATGTAGAGTTACAGATTAGATTATTGAATATTTACCCAGCAAGAGACAGTTTAAACAGCACACACTAAGATAACTTTACTTGGCAAGTTTAACTCTTGTGGCATCCCATTTTACTGCTTCCCTTCTCCCTCCAACCAAGTGGGGTGGAGACTAGTGAAAATGTTTAGATCAATTATGAATGAAAGGGACCTACTATTATGGGTCAGAGAGGCTATTATTATACCTATTTTACAGATGAGAGAATGAGGTTCAGGGATAGTAAGAGGGGATGCGTTATCAAATCCACACTGATTGATTCCAGAGACTCTTCTCTTGAGGAGTTCTCTATCTTCTCCCTGTAAGTCAAATAGGATACTTAATGAAAGGTAAAAGTTTCAGTAATCAATTGATTAACTGAGGTATGTATACCACCCTAAACTTTTATATCTAGGAAAACCAAAACATCATTCATTCATATACCAAATATGTTTTGAGGGCTTACTATGTGTCAATCCCTGTGCTTAATGCTAGATATATACTGTCAAGAAACTGTGTTTGACAAAATGAAGGTGGTCATCCACTAGGAAGTCATGATCTTTTGCCCAGTTCTTGAGCCTGAGTCAGTTATCAGATCTGGTCCTGGTTGACTGAAGAGGTGGCCAGGTCACCAGGAGGAGGAACCCTGAAACCCCACCACAGGAGTATTCTATAGTGATTCTCCCAGTCCTTCCTCAAGGGGACATACGGCCATCCACCATGGTGGCTGTGTACTGGAGAAAGAGGAATTCCAAAAGGTATTCGAGGGCTATCAAACGCAGGGGTGGAGTTGACACTGATATTTGGAGATCTGAAGCATTATCATAGGATGGTTTCCTGTTTTGTTTTGTTTTGTTTTTTTTAGGCTTTAATTTAACAACAGGCACAGCACACATTTAACATATATAACTAACAAATATTTCTTCTTAGAATCTAGATTTCTTTGATGTTATATAATGTGTCATATGTCAAAACAGGGTTTTAATTGGGTTTAGATTTCCTGGAGGAGACCAACGTGGTGCCTAAGAGAAGGTAACACTTCATATAAGGGAATAGCTGACTCAATAACAAGGGTGGTTTTGGTGGTAGATTTGTATAAAATTTCAAGATAACTAATTCTTTAAAAAAGAGAAATAAATACATGGAAGAACATTCCAGGGTTCTGCATGGGAATACTAAATGCCTTAAAAATGTCAACGCCAGCATTGGAACTGCAGAACACCAAAAAAGACAGAAAAAAAAAAAATTAAAAGCAGCCAGACAGAAAAAACAGATTACCCACCCTTAACTACTGATTTCTAAACAGTAACAGAGGAAACTAGATGAGTGTGGAAGGATACCTCCAAAGTTTTTACAGAAAACTCTTTTGAGATAAATTGAGAATTTTCAGATAAACTGAGAATCTTTATCACCACTAGACTTTCTCACTAAAGCAATGTCGAAAGAATGTATTTCAGAAAGAACAATGAGTACAGAAGAAAGATCTGAGATTGAAAAAAGAATGGAGAAGATTAAAACTATAAAACATGTACAGCATTTAACTCAAAACAAAAGAAGTCTATATAACTGGAGAAAAGTCTCATGTGCACGAATTGAAAGATTCACTAGTATCAAGGTGTAATTCTCTCTAAATTGACCTAATGATTTAATGTAATCTCAACCCAAATCCCAAAGACCCTTTTTATGTAGAAATCAAGTTTCCATAAAACTTAAAATTTTATGGAAAATCAAAAGATCCAAATGGTCAACACATTTTTTTAAAAGAAAACAAAATTAGAAGACTCAAATTATCTAATTTCAAGATTTCACATAAAGCTAGAGTATGGTATCTGTGTCAGGAAAGACATGAATTTGATGGAATGGAAGACAGAATCCAAAAATAGGCCCACAGGCTTTGCACAGTGGCAGTATGGTAGCCAATGAGGTTTATCCGAGGCACGATTATTGCTAATTGAAAACAAAAATAGACCCACAAATAAAAGTCAGCTGATTTTTGAAAAGGTGTCAATTCAGTGGACAAAGCAAAGTCTTTTCTGCAAAATGTGCTATAATGATATACCAAAAAAAAAAAAAAAAAAGAAAGAAAAGAAAGAAAAGAAAAAGAAAAAAACTACTGTGCTTCACACCATATACAAAAATTAACTTAGAATTGAGCATAGACTTAAATATAAGAGCTAAACCTAAAAAAATCTCTAGAAGTGTCGAAGAAAAATATTTATGTTCTTGGAAGTGACCAGTGGTTCTTAACCAGGGGTGATTTTGGCCCCAGGGGACACCTGGCAGTGTCTGGATACATTTTTGGTAAATACAACTTTGGATGGGGAATTGCTACTAGGATCTAATGAGTAGAAACCAGGAATGTTGGCAAACACTGTACAATACACAAGGGATCCCTCACATACAATAGAATTATCCATCACCAAATGCTAATAGTGCTAAGGTTGAGAAATCTGGGTTAGGCAAAAGTTTCTCAAGACAGACCAAAAATATGAACCACAAGAGGAAAAAATTGATCAATTGGCCTTCACCAAAGCCTTTTCCTTTGTGTAAAACACTGTTAAGAAATGACAAAACAAGCCACAGACTAGAAGGTAATATTTGTAAAACACATATATGATAAAGCACTTGTATCCACAATATAAAAAGAACTCTCAAAACACAATAGTAAAAAACCAATTTTAAAATGGCCAAAGGATTTGAACACTTTCCTAAAGAAAATATACAGGTGGCACGTGAAAAGATGCCCAACATCATTACTCTATAAGGAAATGCAAATGGAAACCACAATGGGACATTAGCACATATCCAGTAGATTACCAACTGCTGGTGAAACTCTGAAGGAACTGGAACTCTGAAGGAACTGTCAACTGGAATGCAGTTAGAGACACTTTGGAAAACAGTTTGGCAATATCACAGAAAGTTCAACATACACTTATTATATGACCCATTCATCCCATTCTTTTGTACTTATGCAAGGGAAAGGGAATACGTCCACACAAAGATCCATCCAAGAATGCCCACAACAGCTTCATTCATAATGGCAATAAACCAGAAACAACTGAAATGTTCACCAACTGATGAATGGAGAAACAAATTATGGTACAAACCACACAATGGAAAACCACTCAGAAGTAAACATGAAATAACTACTGAGAGATGAAACAACATGAATGTAAGTACAAAAAGACACAAAAAGCAATATACCAGATGAGTTCATTTATACGACATCCTATAAAAGGTAAAACTACAGATACAAAAAACAGATCAATGACGTCTACAGGCTGGGGGTAAAAGTAGGAAATGACCTCAAAGGGGCATGAGGGAACTTTTTTGGGTGATGGAATAATCCTCTACCATGATTGTGGTGATGGTTATAAAAATGTACATTTTATCAAAATTCATGGAACTGTACATTTTAAAAGGGTTAGTTACATTGTATGTAAATTTTACTTCAATAGGCCTGACCAAAAAGAAAAAAGGAAGGAAGGAAGGGAGGGAGGGAGGGAGGAAGGAAGGAAGACACCCTTACAATTGGCTTCATTCAAAAGCATCACACATAGTAAAGTTATAGACTAACATTTAGTGATTGAAGGGAGTTTGGAAGTCTATGAAAACACTACGCTCATAAATATTTTATAGTCTAGGCACCAGAGGGGAGAAATTTGCTCCATCTGCATGGTAATTACAGAAGTAAAATTAAAACACTAGTGAGGTTTCTCAAATGCCACCTGATTGGTGTAACATTTTTTGAAGGCAGTTATCCAGTATCTATTAGAATTAAAATGTGTAGGGGTGCCCAGGTGGCTCAGTCATTTGAGAGACCTACTTTTGATTTTGGCTCAGGTCATCATCCCGGGGTCATTGGATCCAGCCCTGCTTTGGGATCCATGCTGAGCACGGAGCCTGCTTAAGATTCTCTCTCCCCTCTGCCCCTCTCCCCTGCTCACACTCTCTCTGTTAAAAAAAATAATATCAAATCAAATCAAATCAAATCAAATCAAATCAAATGAATTAAAATGTGCAGACTTTTGACTCAGCATGTCTACTTCTGTTACATATTTAACCAAAATATGTGCATACACAAAAATTTAAGAACATGTATATTTGCTGTGTCATTAAATATGACAGTGAAAAATTATTTTCAAAGTAAGGGATTCATTCAATACATTGCATGAAATTAATTCTGAGGAATATTATGCACCTGTGAAAAAAGAATAGGGTAGATCATATACTATTAACATGGTGATAATATGGGAGAGGCAGTGGTGTAGTGGTACAGCCTGTGGACTCTGGAGCTAGGCTGTCTGGGTTTATACTCCAGCTCTGTTATTTCCTAGCTTTGTGATCCTGGGCAAGTTACTTACTTTCTGTGTCTCAGTCTCATCATCTGCAAAGTGAAGATTATAACTGTTCTACTTTATAGGGTTAAATTAGTTAATATATTTAAAATACTTAGGGGTGCCTGGGTGACTAAGTTGGTTGAGTGTCTGATCCTTGATTTTGGCTCAGGTCACAATCTCACGATTGTGAGACTGAGTCCCATATGGGGGTCTGCATCGAGTGTAGAACCTGCTTAAGATTCTCTCTCCTTCTCTTTGGGGCACATGGGTGGCTCAGTCAGGTAGGTGTTTAACTTTGGCTCAGATCATGATCTTGTGGTTCATGGGTTCAAGCCCCATGTTGGGCTCTGTGCTGACAGCTCAGAGCCTGGACCCTGCTTCAGATTCTGTGTCTCCCTGTCTCTCTGCCCCTCCCCCCTGGCACTCTGTTTCTCTCTCTCTCTCTCTCTCTCTCTCTCTCTCTCTCTCTCTCAAAAATAAATAATAAAAAATATACAAAAATAAATGATTCTCTCTCTCCCTCTCGCCCCCTGACCCTCTCTCCAGCTCACTTTCTCTCTCTCTCTCTCTCTCAAAAAAAAAAAAAAAAATACTTAGAGCAATGTCAAGAATATAGTGTACACAACAAATACAAAATTTTATTATATTGTTATAATAATGATAATTATTTTGTTGTTATAATGTTGTTATACATTGCTATAATATTGTTATACTACTACTAATTATTATTATTACTATTATGGAGAAAGTTTCAAAATCTCTATTAGAGTAAGCTCCATGATTCAGGGACTGTATTTGTTTTACTCATCAGTGTAACCCCAGGGCCGAGCATAGTATCTGACACATAGTAAACCCTCAATAAAAATATTGAGTTATTGAATGATTGATGATAGATGTATAGAGCAAGCTGTAGAGCACCATGTATAAGAAGATTTTTAAAAGGCAATTTACTAATGTAGCGTAGTGTGTCAACCAAACTTCAATTAAAAAGATAAAAGACAACTTAATGGTGAAATGTTTAGGGACAATGTATACTGATCTTTGCAACCTATTTTGAAATACATAAAAAAAATGGATAGTTGAATAGGAATTGGCATAGATATTGGCACATATTTGAATAGATTTGTGGGAAAAAGAGTGAAGGCAACACGTCAAGAGTAGAATCTAGGTGGTAGGTACTTGAGTGTTTACTGTCGAATTCGTTTAGCTTTTCTGTTGAATGAAAAAAAGGCTCTGTGAGTGTGTGTGTGTGTGTGTGTGTGTGTGTGTGTGTGTGTGTTTATATTCAGTAGGGAAGAGATCTTTAGGGTTTCTGAGCAGAAATGCTTGTGACATTCCAAGTGGAACAAAGTGTTTTATCTTGTGGGACCCTCCTAGGCATTCCACAGTTGTTAACATCTGAGCACTTTGTCCCCCACGGGCCACAGAGCTTCCTATCACTATGACAACCACAAATGTCCTCACATATTTCCAAATGCCTAAGTGTTGACAACCAGAATCCATAGCAAACTGGTAACAAATGATTACTTCTTTGCGATTCATTTAAGGGGAGGGGTGGAGTGAGAGGGACCAGGTAGGAAATATTATTTACACTGAATTTTAATAAAACTTGCTGAAACTTAAAAAAAAATTAAATCTGCAAAAAATAATAATCTGGAAGAATATGCATCACTATGTTAACAATGGTTACCCCTTGGGAGTGGCAGCAGGACCTTCAAGGGAACAAAGTCTTTAACTTTTTACTCTATACACTTCTATTGTTTTTATTTTTGTAAGCATGAATTATTTTGGAACAATAAAAAGTAAAGGTCAATTTGCAAAAGAAAAAAGCAAGGTGAAACGTTTATAGAGAAACAAAAACAACAGGAAGAACTATAAGAGATTTTGTCTTCTTTGGCCTACTCTATACTAAGAATACAACACTTTTCATGATAAGAAAACTGAACTGTAAAACAAAAACAATTTACAATTCATAGAAAAGCAAAGCAAACACGTTTGATTCTTAGCCATAATTTTTTAGCAATTTATCTGCACAGATAGTAATCCATTGGTAATTTTTCACCAGAAATAGAATAGCTTTACCAACAGGTTCCGTTCTTATCATACTCTTGCTACTATGATCATTGAAGCCTTACTGATGTGCTTCCTGGAATGGGGCCATTTTGGAAATTATCATTGAGGATGATGCCACTTAGTGGTGAAACACGCTGACTCTTTGTTTTCAAAATCTGTAATTTGGACAAGTGATTTAGACTAATTTTAGGACCATGTCTGAATCATTCATTCATTCGTTTTACAAACCTTTGCTGAGTCTCTAAACTAACAGAACAGAACCTAATAGAATAGAACCTCATAGAGCCCAGAGAGAATTTGAAGAAGTATCAGAAACAGACCCTGCCCTAAAAAAATGCTTATAGTCTTGTTCAAGACACAAATACATACTTGAGAATTTCAATGAAATCACGATGCAATGTTGAGTACCATAAAACCATGCAACCTCACACTTATAGAAGATCTTAACAGTAGTCTGGTTCAAACCAGTGAGGTGATTAATGCCAAATAAGGGATACAGAATTTGTGAGCAGAAGAGATTGACTGAGCATTGTAGTGTTTTCTGAGGTTCCAGCCTGGGAGACGGAGAGGGTAATGGCATCCCTAACGGGCACAGAATTTAAAACAGGGAGATGATTTAGGCACTAAGATGATGTCATCTGTTTTAGACTCTGAATATGAAGGAACAACAAGACATTATGTTGCCTATTCTCCATTTGCTCCTGGAGTCATTTCCCATACCCTTTGCTGACCCCATCGATGGCTTTACCAAGCTTCTCCTAATCTCTGGCTTCAAACCAAGGGGAGGCACTAGTATAAGATCAAAGGATGGAAATAGATAAAGTTTGGGGTGTTTCTTTCCTGTTCCCTCACTGCTTGGCTGCATCCCTTCTCACAGTGGCCGCATTTCCAATTTACTACTGCACCTCCTATCAGGCAGCTCCCCTTCAACAGCTCCAGCCCTCACAGGTTCTGATAACTCCATTTCCTTAAAGACATTATTAAATATCTCATTTCCTTTTAGACATTTCCTTAAAGATATTATAACTTGCCATGGAATAAAATGTAGAAGGAGAAGAGCAGAGGACATAGGTCTAGTCCATGCAGACTGAACCAGTTAGAGCAAGAGGAAGACTATTAACCAAAAAAACCAATTATCATAGAAGAATCAAAAAAGTATTTGTCCTTGGGAATGCAAGGTGGTGCAGCCACTCTGGAAAACAGTATGGAGTTTCCTCAAAAAACTAAAAATAGAACTACCCTACGACCCAGCAATTGCACTACTAGGTATTTATCCAAGGGATACATGTGTGCTGTTTTGAAGGGACACATGCACCCCAATGTTTATAGCAGCACTATCAACAATAGCCAAAGTATGGAAAGAGCCCAAATGTCCATCGATGGATGAATGGATAAAGAAGATGTGGTATATATACTATATATATATATAGTATATATATATAGTATATATATATACATATATATATAGTATGTATATGTATATATGTGTATATATATGTATATATATATAGTATATATATATATACACACATATATAGTATATATATATACACACATATATATATAGTATATATATATATATATACACACATATATATATAGTATATATATATATATATACTATATATATATATATATGTGTGTGTATATATATACACACACAATGAAGTATTACTCGGCAATCAAAAAGAATGAAATCTTGCCATTTGCAACTACGTGGATGGAACTGGAAGGTATTATGCTAAGTGAAATTAGTCAGAGAAAGGCACAAATCATATGACTTCACTCATATGAGGACTTTAAGAAACAAAACAGATGAACATAAGGGAAAGGAAACAAAAATAATATAAAAACAGGGAGGGGGACAAAGCGTAAGAGACTCATAAGTAGGGAGAACAAACCGAGGGTTACTGGAGGGGTTGTTGGAGGGGGGATGGGCTAAATGGGTAAGGGGCACTAAGAAAACTACTCCTGAAATTATTGTTGCACTATATGCTAACTAATTTGAATGCAAATTAAAAAAAATAAAAAATTAAATAAAAAAAAAAAATTTGTCCTGAACACCAAAGTAAGATGACATTTCAAGAAGGATTAATGAAGACATTATTGAATACTGCAATAGGGTCAAGGAGAAGACAAATTTTAAAACACTACTGGATTATTTCCATGAGGGCATTTTTAATAGGAGTAAGAATAGAAATCAGGTTTTCAAAGGTTAAAGAGGAACCCAATTTAAATATGGGCAAAGAGTTTGCATAGAAATTTCACCAAAGACAATATACAAATGGCTTATAATGATGGGAAAAGATGCTAACATCATTGGTCATCAGGGAAATGCAAAGAAATGCAAATTAAAACTATACTGAGTGATTATAATTAAAATGACAGTGCCAAGTGTTGGGAAGGATGAGAAGGAACTGGAATGCTCCTGCATTGCTGGTGGGAATATAAAATGGTACAGCTACTTTGGAAAATGGCTTGACAGTTTCTTAAAAAGTTAACTATACTTACCATATAACCCAGTAATTTCATTCCTCCAAATTTACCCAAGAGAGATGAAAACATAGGTCCACCCAATGACATGTATGTGATTGATTGTTCATAGCAGGATTACACACAATAGCCCCAAACTGGAAACCATCCAAATGCCCATCAACCAGTGAATGGATAAACAAAATGTGGTAAGCATACAATGGAATACTATTCAGCAATAAAAATCAATGAACTACTGATACATGCTACAACATGCATGAACCTCAAATACATCATGTTAAGTGACAAAAGGTGGACACAAGGACTGGATATCATAGATATTGTATGATTCCATTCCATTTTCTAGAAATGTCTAGAGAAGGCAAATTTACAGAGATAAAAAGCAGATTGGTGTTTGCATATGGCTGAGGGTGAGAGTGAGAATTAACTGCAAACAGGTACAAGAAAACTTTTAGGATAATGAAAATATTCTAAATTCAAATTCTCGATTACAGTGATGGCTGAATCACTCTACAAATTTACTAAAATCATTGTTGACCTCAAATAGGTCGGTTTTATGGTATATAAATGATACAACAATCAATTTGGTTTCTTAAAAAAGCTAAAGAGGGAATATTCAAGGAAATTGAGGAAAAATAATTAAGGCAGTAAATGGAAATGGAAACAAAAACATTATTCCATGGTTGCTCAACAGACACAGAAGTTTTGACTATAACTTTTTGAGATAAATTTGTCTTGACATGAAAGCATGTTTCTAGCTTAACTAGAGGAACATTCTTTTTTTAAAATATACATCATTTTAATTTATTTTTTAATTTACATCCAAGTTAGCATATAATGCAATAATGATTTCAGTGTTTCATCCCCTATGTCCAACACCCAGTGCTCATCCCAACAAGTGTCTTCCTTAATGCCTCTTATCCATTTAGCCCATCCCCCCACCTATAACCCCTCCAACAACCCTGTTTGTTCTCTGTATTTAAGAGAGTCTC
Organism: Panthera uncia; assembly: GCF_023721935.1. Lineage (NCBI taxonomy): Eukaryota > Metazoa > Chordata > Mammalia > Carnivora > Felidae > Panthera > Panthera uncia. The sequence goes on from NW_026058789.1 coordinate 40,777, forward strand.
TTATGTTTTGTCTCCCTCCTTGTTTTTTATGTTGTTTTTGCTTCCCTTCCTTTAGGTTCATCTGTTTTGTAACTAGAGGAACATTCTTAAAATTACTTAGCAAATCTGCACATTATGAAGTGAAAAGAAATCCAAAAAGAATGACTTTACCTATTGAATCTAGATCAATATGAAGTGAGATGTGAAGCATGAGGAAAACTAGTCCTACTCTATCTGGATTGTAATTTTGATGCCACTGCTTCAAATTAAGAACTCAAAGAGCCTATCAGCCCTAGAGAGAAAGGGAACTGTCCACGTTGACAGTTGTGGCTTTTAGAATTTGTTTTGTTTCATGTGCACCTCACAGTGCAGCAACTGAGAGAAACCTGCAGCTAGTTTGTACTTGATGAGAGAAGACCAAAGTAAATCTATTCTTTTCCTTGAGCTTTCCTCTGTTTACTCTAACCCTAATAATTCTTAATCCTTTACCTTGGTATCCTCTAGAGATTCATACCATGGCCATTGCCTAACTCTTTTAGCCTGATGTGTCAGAGCCATCAGTTAACTAGTCTTCTACTGTGACATCTGGACTTTAGTAAACTCTAGAATTTGGTGCCCTTCACTATACTGGTTGATGTTATTTTGATTCATAGAGTTTCTTTAAGATTGTTTACAGTGATGGGGCATCTGGGTGGCACAGTCCGGTTAAGTGTCTGACTCTTGATCTCTGCTCAGGTCATGATCTTACAGTTTGTGAGTTCAAAGTCCCACATCAGGCTTTGTACTGACGGTGCAGAGCCTGCTTGGGATTCTGTCTCTCCCTCTCTCTGACCCTCCTCTGCTTGTGCTCTCTCTCTCAAAATAAATAAATAAACTTAGAAAAAATTTTTAAAAGATTGTTTACACCCTGGGGAATTCTACCAGACATTTAAAGCAGAGATAATACCTATCCTTCTCAAGCTGTTCCAAAAAATAGAAAGGGAAGGAAAACCTCCAGACTCATTCTATGAAGCCAGCATTACTTTGATTCCCAAACCAGACAGAGACCGAGCAAAAAAACAGAACTACAGGTCAATATCCTTGATGAATATGGATGCAAATGTTCTCAACAAGATACTAGCAAATCGAATGCAACAGCTTATAAAAAGAATTATTCACCATGATCAAGTGGGATTCATTCCTGAGCTGCAGGGCTGGTTCAACATTTGCAAATCAATCAATGTGATACATCACATTAATAAAAGAAAAGATAAGAATCATATGATCCTGTCAATCGATGCAGAGAAAGCATTTGACAAAATTCAGCATCCTTTCTTAATAAAAACCTTTGAGAAAGTTGGGATAGAAGGAACATACTTAAAGATCATAAAAGCCATTTATGAAAAGCCCACAGCTAACATCATCCTCAATGGGGAAAAATTGAGAGCTTTCCCCCTGAGATCAGGAACACGACAGGGGTGTCCACTCTCACCGCTGTTGTTTAACATAGTGTTGGAAGTGCTAGCATCAGCAATCAAACAAAAGGAAATCAAAGGCATCAAAATTGGCAAAGATGAAGTCAAGCTTTCCCTTTTTGCAGATGACATGATATTATACATGGAAATCCGATAGACTCCACCAAAAGTCTGCTAGAACTGATACATGAATTCAGCAAAGTCGCAAGATACAAAATTAATGTACAGAAATCAGTTGCATTCTTATACACTAATAATGAAGCAACAGAAAGACAACAAAGAAATTGATCCCATTCACAATTGCACCAAGAAGCATAAAATACCTAGGAATAAACCTAACCAAAGATGTAAAAGATCTGTATGCTGAAAACTATAGAAAGCTTACGAAGGAAATTGAAGAAGATACAAATAAATGGAAAAACATTCCATGCTCATGGATTGGAAGAATAAATATTGTTAAAATGTCAATACTACCCAAAGCAATCTACACATTCAATGCAATCCCAATCAAAATTGCACCAGCATTCTTCTCGAAGCTAGAACAAGCAATCCTAAAATTTGTATGGAACCACAAAAGACCCCGAATAGCCAAAGTAATACTGAAGAAGAAAACCAAAAAGGGGAGGCATCACAATCCCAGACTTTAGCCTCTACTACAAAGCTGTAATCATCAAGACAGCATGGTATTGGCACAAAAACAGACACATAGACCAATGGAATAGAACAGAGACTCCAGAATTGGACCCACAGAAGTATGGCCAACTAATCTCTGAAAAAGCAGGAAAGAATATCCAATGGAAAAAAGACTGTCTCTTTAACAAATGGTGCTGGGAGAACTGGACAGCAACATGCAGAAGAATGAAACTAGACCACTTTCTTACACCATTCACAAAAATAAACTCAAAATGGATAAAGGACCTGAATGTGAGACAGGAAACCATCAAAACCTTAGAGAAAGCAGGAAAAAACCTCTCTGACCTCAGCCACAGCAATTTCTTACTCGACACATCTCCAAAGGCAAGGGAGTTAAAAGTGAAAATGAACTGAAGATAAAAAGCTTCTGCACTGCAAAGGAAACAATCAACAAAACTAAAAGGCAACCGACAGAATGGGAAAAGATATTTGCAAATGACATATTGGACAAAGGGCTAGTATCCAAAATCTATAAAGAGCTCACCAAACTCCACACCCAAAAAACAAATAATCCAGTGAAGAAATGGGCAGAAAACATGAATAGACACTTCTCTAAAGAAGACATCCGGATGGCCAACAGGCACATGAAAAGATGCTCAACGTCACTCCTCATCAGGGAAATACAAATCAAAACCACACTGAGATATCACCTCACGCCAGTCAGAGTGGCTAAAATGAACAAATCAGGAGACTGTAGATGCTGGAGAGGATGTGGAGAAATGGGAACCCTCTCGCACTGTTGGTGGGAAAGCAAACTGGTGTAGCCGCTCTGGAAAACAGTGTGGAGGTTCCTCAAAAAATTAAAAATAGATCTACCCTATGACCCAGCAATAGCACTGCTAGGAATTTACCCAAGGGATACAGGAGTGCTGATGTATAGGGACACTTGTACCCCAATGTTCATAGCAGCACTTTCAACAATAGCCAAATTATGGAAAGAGCCTAAGTGTCCATCAACTGATGAATGGATAAAGAAATTGTGGTTTATGTATACAATGGAATACTACTTGGCAATGAGAAAGAATGAAATATGGCCTTTTGTAGCAACATGGATGGAACTGGAGAGCGTTATGCTAAGTGAAATAAGTCATACAGAGGAAGACAGATACCATATGTTTTCACTCCTATGTGGATCCTGAGAAACTTGGGGGAGGACCATGGGGGAGGGGAAGGGGAAAAAAAAGTTAGAGAGGGAGGGAGGCAAACCATAAGAGACTCTTAAAAACTGAGTCTCTGAGGGTTGATGGGGGGTCAGTCAACTGAGGGTTGATGGGGGTGGGAAGGAGGGGAAAGTGGGTGATGGGCATTGAGGAGAGCACCTGTTGGGATGAGCACTGGGTGTTGTATGGAAACCAATTTGACAATAAATTTCATATTAAAAAAAAGATTGTTTACAGCGTCTATAATAAATTTAGAGCATTTGCCAAAGCACTGTAGCAAGATATCAGAGTACCCCTGACATTCTTCTAGAAAGCATACGGTGCAAGATGCAAGTCTTCCTGATTAATCAGTTAACATTGCAATGTGTTAGATAACCAATCTTTATAGATAATCAAATCTACATGTTGAGTGCTCACTACCATGACTCTAAGGAGCAGAAAACTAAAAACCAGTAAAAAAAATCATGGACGTCAGAAAATCCCAAAGGCTTGGAGACCAGGAAAATAGATCCAACTTTCAAACGTAACGGCAAGATTTACCTTTTGCAAATAGGTAGATACTGCAAAATATATCATGGTGCACTTGATATTGACCCTGCGAAATATTTAGAACCTATTGTTCAATGGATGGCTTGTGAGAACTTAAACAGGGAAGTAATTAGGAGTCAGGGGAGGAAGGGGATGTATATTCTTTTTGAGCAAACCCGAAAACGTTTGCAAAAATTGATCATGTATTGGGCAAGGAAAGAAACCTCAAGTAATTCCAGAGTTGATATCATACAAAGCCCATTCTCTAACCTTATTTCGGTCAGATTATTTGTAGACTAAAAAATCCTCATTATTTTAAATAGAAAGGGATTCAGTTGATTCACCCATCAACTATTACCAGAGATGAACAAAGAGATTTTAGGTTGGATTTGTAGGAAGAGCTCCTCAAACCTCAGCCCAACTGAGCTGCCATGGGGAGCTGCTGACTCCGCCAGCAAAAACAGGGGTGGACATCTTCTGCGGAGGCAGGAAGTGACTTCCAGCAGCGCTGGCTTCAGAATCATACATCTTCATTAGCTCACTAGCAAAAATAGGTACCTTTTCCCCTGCCTCTCTCCTCCCTTCCTTCCCAGATTCAAGCCTTCTGTGAATTCATCTGATGAGGAGGATCTATATCACATCTGGAACCCCGGTTTCAGGGATGTGCCAAGTGTCAGTTGTTGCCTCTCAGCTCTGAATTTACCCCTTCATCACCTGCTCTGTGATACCAGACTGGATTCAGACATTTCTTTGTAGTGATTATGATGTTAACCTTTGCCAGCAGAGGGTGTCGGAGGGATTTTACAGGATGAAGAGGGTTCTTGCTTTTTTTCCACCTGCTGCATGGATGGATTGGGTATGAATATGTGAGGACACCAGTGATGTTCTGCCCAGCCGTGCATGCCCAGAGAGCACAGTTACTGCCTTGGCCCAGGATTGGAGCCACTTTGTCTTGGTTTTCCTGATGTGGACACTGTGTGTCCAGGCCCAGCACCCACAGTGGAGCCCCAAATCCCAATGTGCACCTGCACTCCATGCCAACACTTATGGGATGCAATAAAATTATCATTTAAAGGGAAGTTTATAGTTTTGAAACGTTAATAAAAACAATAAAGACTGAAAAAATATTGAGTTAAGTATTAAAATTGAGAAAGAGCAATGGAGCAAATTCAGAGAATAAGAGGAAAGGATATTACAAAGATAAAGGCATAAATCAATAAAATAGAAAACCACAGAAAAAGAGAGGATGAGCCAAAGAGTAAGTGAAAAAAAATAGGAAAAAATTGAGAAAATACAAAGAATACATAAGATGAAACAAAGTAAATCACAGTAAACAACAGATTTTAAAACCTAGATGATTTGAGTACATTTCTGGAAGTGCCCCATAACAAAAATATCCAGGTCCAGATAGTTTTAAAAGTGAGTTCTACTTAAAAATTAAGCTTGTTTTCCATGACATTCTAGTTTCCTTCAATTCAATTCATCAAAACTTTAAGCTCTATGTGGGGCCTGAACTCAAGACCCAGAGATCAAGTGTTGCAAAAAAAAACAAAAACAAAAAAGAGTCACATGCTCTACCCAATTGAGCCAAACAGCTGTCCCCAATTCATCAAAACTTCAAGAGCTGCCAACTCTATACTTGGTACTTTTATCAGTGAAAAATATGTTGACTCATATGATAAATTTTTTTGCTTGGCTACAATCAGCAAGGCACAATGCCATGGGTAGGGATATAGTTATGAATAACTTAGAAAAATCTCTCGCCTTTATGATGCCCATATTCTGTGGATAAAACACACACACACACACACACACACAAAACACCCACAAGTAAATATCAAGCAAATAGAATGAAGTATAGTCACACATGTGAACATTATGTATATTTGTTTATAAATATGGGATGTATTTGAATTCACAATAAATAAATAGTGGGCCATATTATGCTTTGGCTCTTGAAATTCAGAAACAATTAAATTTTTTTAATTAAAAAAATTTTATTTTAGAGAGAGACAGCATGCATGTGAGCAGGAGGGGGAGGGGAGGAGAGGGAGAGAGGGAGAGAGAGAGAGAATCTCAAGCGGCTCCATGCTCAGCACAAAGCCCAAAGCAAGGCTCAAGGCCACAATCCTGGGTTCACGACCTCAGCTGAAATCAGTGGGACATTCAACTAACTGAGCTATCCAGGCATCCCAACAATTAAATTTCTTAATAATTTTATTTATTTTCTATTTTTCAAAAAAAATTAGAAACTGTCCTGGCTTTCTTTTTTAAAATAAAGAAAGGGATGAGGTCACTTACAACAGGCATATCTTTTACGAACATGTACTATGTATCCTGAAAGGAGGAAGGGGGCAAAAATCAAAATATGTTTCCTAGGAATAAGCAAGTTTTTCAGGTCTAAAGCTTAAAATAAAGTAAAAGCATTTCACAATGTGAACATTTTATCTTTTTTTGTTAAAAAAATTTTTTTTAACGTTTATTCATTTTGGAGGGATGGAGAAAGACAGACTATGAGTGGGGGAAGGGCAGAGAGAGGGGGAGACAGAATCTGAAGCAGACTCCAGGCTCTGAGCTGTCAGCACAGACCCTAACATGGGGCTTGAACTCATGAACCACAAGATCATGATCTGAGCTGAGGTTGAATGCTTAACCGACTAAGCCACCAGGGCACCCCCAAACATTTCATTTTCTTAATCTTGAATAAGGCAAGGACTCAGCTAAATACAGATTTATCAGGAGTTATTTTAACTTGGCTTAATCTGCTAGTTAAAGCTCTTTGTTTAGGTTCAATATTCTTATCAGCTCAAGGTAAGGCCTTCTAAGTACACCATCTTTATATACGACACGTATGTTTTGTAGGCCCAGGGCAGGAGGTTCCTCTTTGTACAAGACTCTTTCCTTTTATTGTTCATTTTTCATCAAGGCCAAGCCAAAGGAGACTCACGCAAGGATGGTTGGTGTTTTAGGGCCCAATATGTAAAAGCATTCTTCCCTGTCTCTTGAATTTTGAACCAATTGAGAAAGCTGTGCAAGAAACAGACAGCTAGAGACCAAAGTGTTAGCTTTAGTACTGATAAAGTTAATTGGACAATGTTGTTTTCCGTTTGCAGACAAGTGGGCAACCAATATTTCGTTCTTGAATGAGACCGAGTTCCTAGGTTCTTGCTCAGGTCCTGGCACACATACTCCTATGCTGGGCAGATAGTGGATCAGAACTCTTGTCTCTGGCAGACTGGTTCAATTCCTTTCAGCCTCACCAGTCAGGTACATTCCTCCTCTCGTGGGGTGAGGGGTGGGAATGAAGATCAGGAGAGCAAAGTTATCCTGTATTTTATCTGATAACTCTACTCCCCCTGGTCCCATTTCAGCTCCTTGGGTCACCTCCAGTACATTTTCAACACCACAGTTATGATTCTTAAAATTCTTACCTGATCATGTCACTTTGCAGTTTTTATTTTGTTCAAAATTCTTTGTTCATGTTAAGGTTAAGTCCTTTTTTCTTACTATGGCCCTCCTGTCCCTGCCAACCTCTCCAGCCCCTCCTGCTTTAGATTAGAGCCTTCAATGTGCCAATTTTGCCTCTCACCTTTAGTCCTCAAGCTTTGGTGTCAGCATCTCCTCCAGGAAGCGTTCCCTGATCTTCCAAGCTAAGTCAGCTTCCCTCACAATACTAACTTAATACCTATTTGTCCTTCTAGAGTGTAAAATCCAGGAAAGACCTATAGGTATCTAGTAGGTACCCTCAGGGCCTGGTTACATGTCCAGAGCAGAGTGTTCATTGATAAATGATGAATAAATGAACACAAAACATTTCTTGAACTTTTCTCAAAGACTGGGTTCACCACTGTATCACCCATTATCCTACTCTCTGGGAGATACTGGCGCCTCCACTATATCTCTCTGTTCTTGCCTCTATTTATGTTATTGGCCCCAAGGTGGTTATACTTTTTGAATCAATTTGACTTTTTAAAAAAATATTTTTTCTCTTCTTAACTCTGTTAACTTTAAATATCATCTGTTAAAGTTACTTCTTGCTTGGGAGAAGAACAGGAAACAGATATCTTAATTCCGCCTCACCCCCTCCCACCCCACATCAATCTGCCAGGGACTGAGAACCCAGACAACAAGATCTCTGAGAACCACATTTATTAGATTTTGAGAGGACTGAGGGGTTCGCTTAAAAGGAAAACTCATGGATTTCAGTGGGTTCCTGGCAGTCTTGTGGTTTTCTTGTTTTTTCTGGCTATTTTAGGTTGACAGATAAGAGATTTTGAGATAAATGAGATGCCACTGCGTAATTTTTCCACTGCTCAGATGCTGATAGTTTAAAATCGTTTCCACAAATTTCATACTGCTAGATTAATCTTCTGGAAGAGCATATTTAATTAGATCATTCTCCTGCTGAAAAGCCATTGCTTAATTAGAACAAAGCTAAATATTCTTTTCCTAACTTTTCTTACTTTATAACTTTTTCTTAACTTTTATTTCTTTTCTAAACTTAAAATGTCCCAGGCACTTAAGTGCTTTCATGCATTTTATTTAATCTCCTTAATATCTCTATAAGGTAGGTACTAGAGATGTATCATTTTATACCAACACTTATTTTACTCAAGTTCAATGATACTGGCTCCGGAAAGAGAGAGCAAGCAAGAGTGAGTTCTCTAGAAGAAAGGACTTTGACAATACTTCTGACACCCCTGAGGCTCTCTGGTTGGAGCATAAAGAGATAGGGGGGAAAAAAAAAGCATGCATCAAAACAAACTTCCTTAGACCCATGACTTCTAGGTAGGGCCAAGGCTAGGGGCTGGGACTAAGAGAGTGAGACACTTGCTTTCAGCGCAAAATGTAAGGGAAAGCCAAACATTCACTAAGCAAGATGAAATATTTAATACTGTATTTAAAAAGATCAAAATTAACGCAAAATATCCACCAAAAACAAAATGTCAATTTTAAATGAAGACAGAATCTGTCTGACCTTGCACTTGCAGGACTCACCTCCCACTACTCCTAGCCCTGTTTTCCAGCCTAAGTATACTATTCAAATCTCAACCTGTCATTTACTGGTTGTGTGATGTTAGCCAGTTATTTCATTTCATGTACCTCAATTTCTTCATCTGTAGAATGGGGGATGATAATGCTATGTCCTTCATAAGGTTGTTGTGAGGATTAGCTGAACCCTGCTTACAGTGGATTCTAAGTAAACGTTGGCCATCACCATTGTGGAAACAAACACCTTAACAGAATCCTGTTGAATGCTAGATGGTTTTATACCTTTTCCCACTCTTGAAAAGACCTCAGAACTATGTGTCTCACACAACTGCCATAATTTTTGTCATGTATATATGACAAAATATATACATATTTTTGTATATGTATATATACATATATATTATTTATGTATATAAATATACATAGATATATATATAACATATTTATATATATATACATATATATGTTATATATATAGATAACATATAGATATATATATTTATATATATATTTATATATATATATACATATATATGTAATCTATATATATAAATATGTTATATATATATATATATATCAACTTTTCCTAAAGCAGGATTAAAAGAATTGACTAAAAAGTGTAAAAGCCTTACCTTGGATTGGAGTGAGGGTAACCCTTTTGCAAGTCTGTTCATTCCATCGACCATTCAGTTAAGTGCATATTTTGAATGTTTCCTTAAGCTAGTTCTGAAGATAATTCTAAAAATGCTATAAATGATGGCAACATTGGCTGAGTGCACTGTTTTCCAGGGTGACTAGATCAAGACAAAAATCATATTAATCAGAGTATACTGGGAGAAAAGAAAAATCTCTCTCAAATAAGAGGTACCGAGGGGAGGCCCTCTTGGAAATCGCCTGGTGCCAAAGCATGATTAATTGACCACCACTGCCTTGGTTCCCCTGCCATAACTTTGCACGATTTCTATCTTGACTTTTTTGTAGTCAGTGGTTTGCGTGTTTATCTCCCCAGCCAGACTCTCCGGCAACAGCGGCCCGGTCTACTTCATTTTTTTGAATACCCGACACCAGGCACTTGCCAGGCACGGGACACTCACTACACACTCAGTGAATACATGAACGAATTGAATTTGGGTTTGGGCATATTTAGCCCAAAGGTTTCCTCTTTCAAACAATACAGTTAAGGAGACAGGGGAAAGGAGCCCAATACAGCATCTCCTCTTAACGCTGTAAAAATTATTTACCATAAGTTTCCCAATTATTGTAAATGCAGAAAGGGGTTTGTGTACACAAGCACTCATAACGCCTTCTGTGGCACACCGATCTTGCAGGGATTGCTCTCGGTTGAGAGCCCAACCCAGCTGCGGAGAGCCCGCTGCGCACGCGCGGACGGGAGGGGCCCTTGCCCGCCTTCCGCCCCTCCGCCCGCCAGGTGGCGCTGGCCGCCCCGCCGCCGCCTCCGCTGCCGCCACCTCCGCCTTTGCCTCTCGCCGGGCCAGACCGGGGCGGCGCTGGCCGCCTCGCGGGCCGCGGGTCCGCCTCCGCCGCGCCGAGGGCGTGGGCTCCCAGCTCCCGGAAGCGGCGGCCGCGGCGCGGAGCCGAGCGGGCGTCGATCCCCGGAGCAGCAATGCGTGGCGGCCGCCCCTTGTGACCTGAGCGTGGCGGCCGGGCTAGGGCCGCTGAATGGCGGCTCGCTGAGGCGGCGGCGGCTGTGGCTGCTCCGGGCGTGGCGTGGCGTGGCGTGGCGGCTGCCGGGGTGATGCTGCTCAAGCTCTTACAGAGACAGACCTATACCTGCCTGTCCCACAGGTATGGGCTCTACGTCTGTTTCGTGGGCGTCGTTGTCACCATCGTCTCCGCCTTCCAATTCGGAGAGGTGAGTAGCGGCGCGGGAGCCCGGGCCGGGGCGCCTTGGACCCGCACGACCCCGGGGGGCTCCGAGCCCAGGCGCGCTTGCCTTTTGCCTCCCCATCCTCCCTGCAGCTCTGGGGACATGTCCCATAGCCTGACTTTTCCCCCGGAGGCTCCTAGAACTCAGATCTCCCCGAGCTCCAGTTTCAGCATCTGGGATCCAGATCTCGTCCGCCTCAGGGTTTGGGGGATAGGGGCTCGTTCTACCGATTCCTGTGCCCTCCAGGTGCTTTCTTCGGGGCCCCCAAGTTATTTGATTTTCTCCCTCGGGCCTTGTCGTCCTCCCCGAAGCCCCCTCCCGGGACCCAGAGTCGGTGTCTTTTCCTATTCCTGAATTCTCCAAAATTCTCATTCCCTGCCCCGCCTACAGTTTTTCTCCTCTGCAGTCACCCTTCTAATCTTTTCACTTTTGACAAAGGCACTTTGTCTTCTTAATCTCGTTTCTTTCCGGATTTCATAACTTTCTTCAAGGGGTGTGTGTTTCTTTGCACGTGAATTTGCAGTGAGGACAGGGTAGTGGCCCCAAATTTAAAGACTTACTTGTGAAAGGGATTTTTTTTTTTTTTTTTTTGCACTTTTGCTCTGTTATTGGGGACATCACCAGTTAGCTTGTAGAGGCTCTACTGGTAGATGTGCACACACGGATGTGAGAGATCTCTTGGCAGCCTCAGACATTCTTCCCTATCCTGAGATCAGCTGGAGGCTGGGGCCCCTTCAATTGACCAGGAAGCCCTGTCTTAAACTCCAGCACCCAGTCTCTTGGGAGCCAACACAAGCCCTTGGGTCATGGGATATGCTAATAATTTAGACTCCGAATAGGAATCACAAAAGCCAGGCCTTTCTTGATCTGCCCTTAGGTAATGTGCAATAAAGTAGTTCAGTTAGACGCTGTAAATTCTTTAGAGGGTCCACACAACAGGTTTGGGAGATGGAAACACCCAAGTTTAATAGATTTTGTGCCTCTCTGGATATGTAGATGAAATATTTTCTTGAATGAAACAACCCTTTGGTTTAGGTTGGATGGTTACATTACTGACAGTCTAATTTGGTATTCTTCATCATAAACAAGTGTACAGAGACTGGTTAGGTCAGAACTGGAAGAGCACATGCATATGATTTTAGAGAACATGTTTAAAAATAAGTATAGCAACTCAGAGAAAAGTTGTATTTTCAAATTGTTAAAAATCTGTTTCCTTGTTTTAATATTTATTCCCTGCTCCCCCCCCCCTTTTTGGGTAGGAGGTTGCAGAAGATTTTAAAATTAAGAGAACGGTTTTTAGAAATACCACAGTCTACATTTGCTTAAGGTCTGTACGCATGCTGGATTGTAAACTTCTTTTTTTTTTTTTTTTTTAATTTTAACGTTTATTTATTTTTGAGACACAGAGAGACAGAGCATGAACGGGGGAGGGTCAGAGAGAGAGAGAGAGAGAGAGAGGGAGACACAGAGTCTGAAACAGGCTCCAGCCTCTGAGCTGTCAGCACAGAGCCCGACTTGGAGCTCGAACTCACGAACCGCGAGATCATGACCTGAGCTGAAGTCGGACGCTTAACCTACCGAGCCGCCCAGGCGCCCCGGATTGTAAACTTCTTAAGAGAAGGTGCTGTCTGTTGAAATACTGTAATCCTGATGCAGGGTACCTGTGCCAGGTACTGCTGGAATATGCAGTCTAAATATTTGTGTAATGAGTGAATGATTTAATTATGTGGCATGATTTCAAGTGTACACTTTTAGTAGTTCTTGTTCTAGAGAACTTTCCAGATTAAATTAAAATAAGTCTTAACAAGTAAGGGTGAGAAAGTGCCCCAGACTTGTAAGTGTGGAATATATACCTAATTATTATACCACCTGCTGTTTTATCTTTGTTCCATATGTTGCAACTTAATACAGTGAATATATCTATGCATAGTTGTCTTATTCTTGATAGAAGATTTTTTTTGGCCCCGAGTAATTTTAAGTTAGCTATTTACTAACACCCCTGGAGTGTGAAGGTGACTTAAAGGCATCAGCTGTTAGAATTTTTCATTTTCTGTATTCCACGCATGGTTATTTATTTACCAAAAGAAAGATGCTTGTCAGCTTTGAAATGGTCACCAACCTTAGAGTTTGGAATGGACGAAAGAAATAAGAGGCGAAGAATAGGCATGGGAGGTGGAGACAGCTGGTGTAATGCCACTAATATATTGCCTGTAATATAGTTTCTTTCTTTTAAAGATTTTGTTTTTAAGTGATCTCTACACCCAATGTGAGGCTCGAACTCACAACCCTGAGATCAAGAGTTGTGTGGTCTACCGACTGAGCCTGCCAGATAACCCTGTAGTACAATTTTTGCAGCATAGTGGAAAAGAAAGCCATGGATCTGGGCAGGTCAGGGTTTGAACGCTAGTGCTTGTATTAATGATCATGATGATAGCTAGTAGATAGGGCTTACCAGATACTAGGTGCTCTCTTAACTGCTTTACATATGTTAGTTAACTCATTTAATCTTCATGACATCACTCCTGAGATATGGGTAATATTATAATGCGCATTTTATAGGTGATGAGAGTGAAGCACTTGCACAGATTACTCCAGCTAGTTCATAGCAGAGCTGGACTTTAAATCAAGTCACTATATGGTTCCAGAGCTTGTACTACTCTTCCTGGTCTTTCAGTCTGAGCTGTCCTTTTGTATGATCTTGGAAAAGATACTGAGCCTTTTTGAACTTCAGCTTCCTTATCTTTGAGAGATAAGAATACCTTCCTTGCAAGGTTGATAGGATTAAGTAAGGCTTCTTATGTAAGGTACTGCTTGAGGTTCCTAGTAATTGCAGACTTTCTTTAAATGGGAGTAATAAGTATTGGGGGTACCTGGTTGGCTCAGTCGATTAAGTGTCTGACTTTGGCTCAGGTCATGATCTTGCAGTTCAAGTGTGCCGTTGGGCTCTGTGCTGACAGCTCAGAGCTTGGAGCCTGCCTCGGATTCTGTGTCTCCCTTTCTTTCTGTCTGTCTGTCTCTCTCTCTCAAAAATAATCAGTAGACATTAAAAAAAAAAATGGTAGTAAGTATTGTTACTGTTACTATTCTCATCAACTATTTTATGCCGTTTCAAAATATTTAAAATATTTAAAATATCAACTATTTTGAAATAAGCCCTTGAAATAGAATATTACCATCATACAGTTAATGTTACCAACTTGTTAATAACTTTGCTAATTGCAGTGGATAAAAGGACTAAGATGGTCCTTGTTAATTGTGAATTCATTAATATCTTTCTCCCACCTCTTGGTAGAAGTGGTATTGGCTGCTACCTTTTGATAAGCCATTTGTACACTCATCCAAATTTTGAGGAAGGAAAATGTAATTGAGGGAGGGAGGTATTAACACATAACAGTATTTAAAAATTTTTCCCTTTAAGTTGAGCCAGGTACTCTTTAGCGAACTCTTGGGAACTCTGATTAAACAAAAGCAGAGCTAGATCCAAATGCACAGGGAGAGCCCTCAGGATGGGGACTAATAACCACTGCAGTGCACTGCCTTGGGGTGAGGGTAGCAGATAGGAGCTTGTCTGTTGTAAATTAGTTGATTGAACAAATCATGAGGCTCTGGGAGCCTCAGTTTCCTTATCTATAAATGAGGACACTAGATTAGATTACTATGCTCTGAAGATCATTTTTTGCTCAGCAACTTCTGATTTTAAATATTTGTCCTCTGTTGGTTGCTACTACATAGAGTTTAAAACATGTGCTTTTGAGGTAAAATTTTATTATTTCAGGGCCATCATTATTTGTTGAACCATTTATATACAAATCCACAATTCCATATCTGAAAATTCTACTGAATTAACCTTATAATTAAACATTAGTATCTTTTACAGTGAACATAGGAGTAATCTCACTCAGGACAATAAAGACTATAAATAGCTTCAGGTCAGTTTAGGCCAAGTTTTGCCACCAAATGAGTTCAGCTCAGATCAGATTTTGTTGCCAAGTAAGGTACAAAAAGGTCTTCAATTTTTGAGAACTTTTTGGATTTCAGGATTGCGAATAGAAGCTTGTAAATCACTGTTGGGTGTGTATGTGTGTATCTGCATGTGTGTGTATGGTTTGTGTGTATATGAAATATACCACTTCCTTGTTTCCTTATGGAAACAAGTAAATACCCCAAAATTAACTTTCATGAGGAAGCAGATTCAGATGGAATCTACCTGTAGTGGGTAGTTTTCCCCTGGCCTGCTTGTTCCCTTTGGCTTGTCTGCCTTCCTGCCATTTTGGATTAGTGAGATGTTACTGTTCAGCGAAAAAGAAGGTTGAAAACTGGGTCCAGCCAAAGTCATGCTCAGCTGCTATGACCAGTTTCTCATCCTGGCTCCATTTCAAGAAAGAAATTAGTTACCATGCTTGTATTTGATTAGTTCACTCATTAGACATATATTTTGAGTGTGTTCTTTCTTTGCCAAAGGCAACAAATAGGTGGAGTCAAAGGGACCTGGCCTGAGAATTGGGAGACTCTAGCTCCTGGATAAACTATGACCTAAGTGCTTTGTTACTTCCCCTGCTTTGTTACTACTTCTAGATGCCTCCTGGGCTGGCGGCAGCCACTCTTATTTGTTATCTTATCTCCTGTGGATTTGTTTTGGGGTGGGGAAAGCTTTCATTGTTAAAAATAATGTCTTAAAATATCAAAATTTCTAAGACCCCCCATTTTAGTTTTAATGTTCTATGAATATACATTTATAGAGTGCTTCCCATGAGAAAACATGAACTATAATGTAATGTAGTTGGCACTACAGAGAAAATGCCTTGGCCACATAGAGCCCTTTTAAATCGTCTCTTTCTTTTGTGGGATGTGGGAAAGATACACAGTCCTGCTGTCAAGGCAGGGACCTTTTCTTAGTCCCTCTATATTCTTTGTACCTAGGAAGTGCTTGGTACCCAGTTGGTGCCAACTAAATACTTGATGATAGATGGATGGATGGATGAATTAATTGGGGTGAGCTTAACAAACGTCCCTTCAAACTCATTTATTTACCATAAAGATAAGATTTCTACCCTGATGTTCAGACTGTCTCTAGCTACCTTTGATTTCTCAGACACAATTGGTCTGATTGTACTTTGTATGGTGAAAGGTTCTAGAAAAGATACAAAGAATTATAGCTCATCTTTGGCCATCTTTGTCTAGTTGAGGTGAGGCCATGCTGTATATATATGAGTAACAGTACAAGGAAGTGAGCGATTGAATGCTTGAATAGATACACAGTAATTGCTTAGAAAATTAGAGGAAAGGAAGAAAACTATGGGTTGAAACGTCCTAGAGGAAGGTGAAATTTTTTACAAGGAGGCAAACTCTTTCCTTTTGAGCTATTAGTGGTTTAAAATTGCTGCAGGTGTTTGTTAGCAGCACTTCAGACAGAATCCGACTCAGACCTGCCTTAAGAAAAAGGTAGGGGCGCCTGGGTGGCTTAGTCAGTTAAGCATCAGACTTAGGCTCAGGTCATGATCTCACGATTTGTGAGTTCAAGCCCCACATTGGGCTCTGTGCTGACAGCTTACAGCCTGGAGCCTGCTTCAGATTCTGTGTCCCTCTCTCCCTCACTCTGCCCCTCCCCCTTCATGTGCGCACCCTCTCTCCCCCCCCCTCTCTCTCTCTCTCTCTCGAGTAAATAAACATTAAAAAAAGAAAAAAGGTAGTTTTGGGGGCACCTGGCTGGCTCAGTCAGTTAAGCATCTGGCTCTTGGTTTGTCCCAGGTCATGATCTGCGCTGTGTGCAGACTTCTTGGGATTCTCTGTCTCCCTCCCTCTCTCTGCCCATCCCCCCTCACAGAGAGGTTGGGTTGGATAGAAGTGCTCACATGATGTCATCAGGAATCTCATTTATGTCCCTGTTCTCCAGCTTTGTTGGTTTAGTTCTCAGGCTAGTGCTGCCCATATGGGAGGAGATTGCTGCCAGCAACTCCAGCTTCTAGTCTGCTAGTTGAGTAACCCTAGCAAAAAGAGGGTTTCATTCTCGTTAGTGCCAGCTAGGTCCAGGGTGGCCTGCCCAGCCACAGAATGAGTGCCCTTGCTATGCCCTTGTTAACCATCTGAATCACCCCCAGAGTGAGGGTTGTGGGTGGCATAGTCAGCCTTAAATGAACCACGTGAACTGAGGGGCTTCCCCAGAGGGAAATCATGAGGTTGTTATCAAGCGAAGGGCCGGAGCAACAGGTGGCCTAGACACTGCCTCGAGCCAAAGCCCATTTCCTTTCTTGGGCATTTAATGTTGACCTTGTGACTATGATAGCTCTTAGCCCTTTACCTTCTTCTAAAAGATGTAAAAGTTGTTTCCCTTTTTTAAAAAGATTTGATTTTTTTGGGGCGCCTGGGTGGCTCAGTCAGTTGAGCGTCCGACTTCGGCTCAGGTCATGATCTCATGGCCTGTGAGTTCGAGCCCCGCGTCGGGCTCTGTGCTGATGGCTTGGAGCCTGGAGCCTGCTTTGGATTCTATGTCTCCCCCTCTCTCTGACCCTCCCCCGTTCATGCTCTGTCTCTCTCTCTCTCTCTCTCTCTCTGTCAAAAATAAATAAAAAACATTAAAAAATAAATAAAAAATAAAAAGATTTGATTTTTTTAAAGGTAATCTCTAACTCAACGTGTGGCTTGAACTCACAACTGCGAGATGGGTGTGTAGCAGTTGTCATGTTGAATGAGCACAACTGATGTGTAGCAAGTATCTTCATTTTTGTCTCCCGCTGGCCCTTTATATTAACTTGTAGGGTTGGTTCTGCCTCTGCTTCTGGGCGAAAACTCGGGTGGGCCTAAGCCTTCTCTTGTCACTCTAGGTAACCAAAAGTCTTGTGGTCACTTCAGGTTATAAAACATAATGTCATTTCAGCAACTTTGAGTCTGCTGAATTCATAGCCTCTTACCTCCCTGGCTCTGGCAGCTTTGTCTCCCTTTGACAGAAAGCTCTAGGCAGAAAGTCTGCAATTGAGGAAGGAAGATGAGGCACAGTGGGATGCTTTTCTCTTTCCTCATCTGGTGCTTCTCTTTCTCCATAGCCTGTTTCTGGCCCCTCTTAGGGGTCAGCACCCTAAGAGGTTGGAGCACCTAGAAGAAGGAAAGGAAGTGAGGGCAGGAAGGTCCTTCCAAAACAGGTGCCAGAGCTCTGGAATTTCCAGGTGTCAAAACTTGTTCCCTCTTGAGTGCTTTCAACGCACTCCTTCAGAGACCACACCCTCAGAGCCATGACTGGCTTTAACTCTGATGAGAGCAAATGCGTCTTCATTGTGGCTGGTTGCTTATGCCTTCCTTGGTTCTTAGGAGTCTGATGCCATCGTAAGCCTCTCATCTCAGTGTCTGTCCTTTTCTTTTGGGGGGCCCTGGACCTGAACTAAGTTGACCCTCTGCAGGTATTCTCTCTCTCTTTTTTTTTTTTTTTAATTTTTTAAATGTTTATTTATTTTTGAGAGAAAGGGTAGATAGAACATGAGTGGGTGAGGGGCAGAGAGAGAGGGAAACACAGAATCTGAAGCAGGCTTCAGGCTCCAAGCTTCCAGCACAGAGCCCGACGTGGGGCTCGAACCACGAACTGTGAGATCATGACTTGAGCTGAAGTCAGACGCTTAACTGACTGAGCCACCCAGGAGCCCCTCTGCAGGTATTCTCTTGTGCATGGCACTCATCTGGTGCATGGAAACCCACATGCTTTGCTTTGTAGGGGAGGAATTTATCTTTTTCCTCTGCTCTTCTAAAGTTCTTGGCTAGGGCCCCTGTAACTAAAGACAGGTTGATAAGAGAAAAGCATACAGGTTTGTTTAATATAAGTATTACATGTTGTGGGAGCCTTCATAAGGAAATAAAGACCCAAAGAAGCAGTTAAAGCTTAGTATTTTTATTGCAGGTTTGATGAAGAGTGGAGAGTTTGGGAAAAACGTGATAGGAGAGAAATGAGTATGAGCTAAGTGTAGTAGGCTGGGGAAACATGAGGCCTGTTCGTTCAGGTTCCTTTTGGCATCACTTGTTCTTCCGAGATAAGGATGCTCCTTTCCTCCAGTTGTAGGTAAGGCATTTCTCACAGAGGGTCTGATGACCTGCTTCAGGGGAAGGTCAGAAAACCCTTCCTGCACCTGCTGCTTCTCAGATCCCTTCAGCTTGAAATACTCAATAAGCCAATGTGCCATATTTGGGGGTAGCATATCCTGAACCCTGTCAGCTCGAAGTGAGGGAGGGTGGGCTGGCTCCAGCATAGCAGCAACCTCTTCCTTGCCCTCAGTGCAGGTAGCCGGCCAGCCCTTCTATTTCTCAGGTGTGAGTTGGATGTGGCATCCTCCCAATCGCAGGGATCTGTAATGGGCTATCTTGGCGGTCTCACTGAGCCCTTTTCCTGCTTGGAATGGAATCTTGAATGGAAAGATTTTCCACCTGTCCTCTTTAGATAAGGTGGAATGGAGTGCAGAATGCCAGCAGCTTCCTAACCTGTACCCTTCTACCACAATTTGGATAAGTTTTCAACCATCTCCTCCAGAAACTGCCTCTTGTTTCAACTCTTCATTTTGGGACGAGGCATCTGGTCTTTTGGTGCCTCAGAAGAAACTTAGATTTTCTCAACTTACAATTGATTGAAAACTCAATCAAGTTTGCCCTGGAGATGAAACCTATTTGCCATTTCTGTACTCAGCATCCTCAGCACAAAGACATTGCCTTTCTTATCTTGCAGTCCCTGCGCCCCAGCAGAACACCAGAATCATTCATTCATTCAGTCAGTAAATTCTTTGAGCACAGTGCCGGGCCCCTGGGCATGGAGAGTGAACAGAGCAGACAGATTCCAGCAGAGGACCAGTTTATATTCTGGTTGTACAGTCAGACATTAAATGCTTCTTAATGACAGTTGTGAGAAAGGCTATAACCATGAGAGGGTGTTGTGGGAGAGACCAGCAGTGTCTAGTCTGGTTCCTGGGTCAGGAGAGGCTTTCTCGATGCAATTTGAGCTCCACTTTGAAGGGTCAAAATTGCTGAGGCAGAGGACAGAGGTGGGCAGGTCTGTTCTAGGCCATCGGTTCTTAGCCAGAGACGATTTTGCCCCCAGAGGCATTTGGCAATGTCTGGAAACATTTTAGGTTGTCACAGATGGGGTGTAGAGTGGGGTTGGTGCTACTGGCATTCAGTGGGTGGAGGCCAGCAATTCTGTTAAACATCCTACAGTGCACAGGCCAGCCCCACCACAAAGATTATCCAGCCCCAAGTATCAGTAGTGCTCAGGCCCTGGAAACAATGTGAAGGGCTTGAAGTTGGGGTACGTTTGAGAAGGTGAATTGAGGCCTAAGTAGCTGGAGGTTAGAGAGCAAGAGAAAGCGAGGATCTGGGGAACACTGGTACAGTTGGTGGCACCCTCTTCCCAACACTTGGGAAGATTAGGTGTTCAGGATTTGGGTGTTCTAAGAACAGTCAGATGCCATTCAAGATTATTATGTACTGGCATGTAGTGGGTGGAGGCCAAGGATGCTGCTGAACTTCTTGCAGTGCACAGTATAGCCCCCCAAACAACGTGTTTCCAGGTCCTAAATGTCAATACTGCCAAAGTGGAAAAACCCGGATTAGAGGGAGAGCAAGAATGGCTGCAGGGCACTTAGGAGCCTTGAATAAGGCTGGTAGAAGGGTATGTTAAGAGAAGTGGACAGATTGGAGAGATTTAGGAGGCAAAATTGTCTGGTCTTTATGTTGCATTATGTGCCAGATACTCTGCTGCCATGTTGGGATACAAAAGTGAGCAAGGTAGACAAGTTCATCTCTCCCAGATGCTATCTATAGAGGCTACGAGAATGAATAGGTGCTTTGTTGAATGAATACTTATAAAATTTTATTTTTACTCAGTGATTGTGATCGAGCCTTAGGAAGGATGGTTTAAATGACATGCCTAACGTTTATCAGGCACCTTGCACAGTGCCTGGTACAAGGTGGTCAGTAAATGCCACGTGTCCCATCCCAGGATTGTTCTTCCCTTGGCCACGAGGCTCAATGAAGAGAGCAGCGGGAGACCTACCTTCTGGTCTGGTGCCCAAGGTCCCATTGAAGAGTATATTAATCCTTAGGGACAGAGCAGAAAGGTTCACAATTTCTTTATTATGGTTAATATGAAAACAGAGGGAGCAAGTGCATTAATTTAATACAGCTGTGCTTTACGATAATGCATGTTACTCTGGTTCCTCCTAAAATGTAACTATCAAGTGTAGCAGTGATGAGTTATGCATATCTTTTAATATCTCTCATTGTCCTTTAGATTGATCGTTCCAGTCTTGTGATCCACATGCAGTATCTTTAGCAGGTGATTAGTCAGCCTATGTGTGATTCATACTTTGCACTAAATTAAGCAGGAAAAAAAAGTGATCTTTCAAAAATGTTATAGACTAAGTCACACTTGTGCAGGGATATTGCCCACTTTAAAATTGCTTCCTAAAATTGTTTCTTCTTTTAGGTTCTAGTTTATTTTTCCCACTGGATATACCTCCCCATCCCCTTCATTACCTCGTTCCATTAACTTCATTTCTATCTGTGATTAATTCCAAATTGGATAAAGCCAAATTTTTTGAAGCTGATTATTCGACAGAGATTTATGGAAGTGTTTGCTCTGGGCCAGGTACTCTTCTGCTTACTAGAGACACAAAGATGGTTCAGTTTCTTTCTACTCTTGAGGAACTCGCTCTAGACAGGGAGATGGGCAAGCAGATAGACAGATTAAGTTGAAGAAATAGGAATGGGTGTTTCTCAGACATAAGAGTGACATCTGAATTTGATGTTGAAGGAGATGGCTGAGGGAAGAAAGGGGAACTCCCCCGACCCCCTTTTTCAAAAGCAAAAGATGCCCTCGGTGTAAAGGCACTGGTTTGAGAGGCATTATCATCTTGCAGGAACAAAAGAAGTTCTGAAGGGCTGCAGCACACTGGGAGTTGAAGCTGGAGAGGCAGTAGCCTCCAGGTTAGGACTTGCCTGTTGAGTGATGGGAAAGAATATGGATTCATCCTGAAGAAAGTAGGGGCCATGCGGATGATTATTATTTGGCCCTTTATAGAAAAAATTTTGCTGATCCCCTGGCTTAAAAGAACATTCCCTTGACGTGCAGGACAAATGGGAGCTGGCTGATCTGGGTTGGATTTGGTGGGCTCTACTCCACTTTCCTTCCTCCTCCTGGGACCAGTGGGCCAGCCTAGGTGTGTTCTTCTCAAGACAGTGGTAAGGGCACAAAAAATCAGATGGATACTTGGCAGACCTTTCTGAGGTTTAGACTTAGATCTGGTGTATTCACTGTCTTTTTATTCCCTAAACCCATCAAATTTGTTTCTGCCTTAGGACCTTTGCGTTATTGTCCCATTAGCCTGGAGAGGACTGCCTCCAGACCATCATGTGACGGGCTCCTTCTTGTCTTACAGGTCTCAGCTCAGTAGCACCTTCTCAGATGGGCCCTCCCTACCACCCAGCCTACAGTAGCCTCTTTCACCAGCTCATTCCTTATGATAGTCCCCCTTTTCTTTTTTAAATAGTACTTAGTCTGAAAGTGTGTGTGTATTTGTATATTTAATGTCTTATCTCTCTCCACCAAAATGTAAGCTCTGGGAACAGGGTTTCTGTCTTATCCAACCTTTCTGTCTTATTTACCACTGTATCCTCAGCTCCTAGAATAGAGCCTGGCACCAAGAAGTAGAGTGCAGAAATACTTTGTCCTAGTATCTAAATATAGTAAGGTCACCTGCAGTGATCAGTTTCTAAATTCAACCTTAATGGAAAGTATATAGGTTTAGATGATATACATGTGTACTTATATTAGGGTTCTTCAGAGAAACGGAATCAGTAGGATGTATGTCTGTGTGTGTATGGAAATAGATTTATTATTTAGAATTGGCTCACAGGATTGTGGAGGCTGACAAGTCTCCAAGATCTGCATTTAGCAAGGCTAGAGACCCAGGAGAGCCAATGGTGTAGTTCTAGTCTGAGTCCAAAAGCTTGAAAACCAGGAAAGCTGATAGTATAATTCCAGTCGTAAAATTGGCAGGCGTTAGACTGAGGAAGAGCTGATGTTTCAGTTCGAATCTGAAGGCAGGAAAAGACTGGCGTTCAGCTCAAAACAGGTCAGAAGCAGTTTTCTCTTACTCAGCTTTTTAATTTTATTTAGGCCTTCAACTGATGCCTAAATAAAATTCAACTGATTTGAATCAGTCTGTTCATTCAAATGTTAGTTTATCCAGAAACACCCTCAATGACATGCCCAAATAATGTTTGATCAAATATCTGGACATCCTCTGGCCTAGTCAAATTGACACATAAAATTAAACATCATGATAATTTAATAGGTTTTCTTTTCTTTTTTTTTTTTAATTTTTTTAATTTTTTTTTTTTTTTTTTGAGAGTGAGACAGAGCGTAAGCAGGGGAAGGGCAGAGAGAGAGGGAGACACAGAATCCGAAGTAGGCTTCAGGCTCTGAGCCGTCAGCACAGAGCCCCATGTGGGGCTGGAACTCACGGAACCGTGAGATCATGACCTGAGCTGAAGTCTGATGCCCAACTGACTGAGCCATTCAAGCACCCCCAATAGGATTTATTTTCTATAGCAGCTTTAGGTTTACAGAAAAAATTGCATGAAAAGTGCAGAGATTTCCCACATACCTCCTCTCCCCCAGCGTATTATCCCATTTTTAACACTTTGCATCAGTGTGGTGCATTTTTATAATTGATGAACCAACATAGATACATTTTGAAAAATTTATTTATTTTGAGAGAGAGAGAGGATCCCAAGTGGTCTACAGAGTGCAACGTGGGGCTTAATCCTGCAAACCGTGAGATTAGGACCTGAACTGAAAGATTTGGATGCTTAACTGACTGAGTTACCCAGGCACCCCGATAGATTTTTATTAACTAAAAATAAATTGAACATTAGGGTTCCATTACGTTAGGATTCATTCTTTGTGTTGTACTGTCATATCATGTATCTGCCATTTCACTATCACACAGAATAGTTTCATTGCCCTGATAATGCCCTTGCCCTGCACCATGCCTAGTGCTTGCTTTCTTCTCCACTGGCAATCAGTGATTTTTAAAACTTTTTAAAACTGTGTATATAGTTATGCCTTTCCCAAAATGTCATTTAGTTCATTGCTGTTATATAGGAAAACAATAGATTTTTGTATATTAATTTTGTGTGCTGCAACCTTGTATCCTGTAACTAATTGTTTATTAGTTTCAGAAGATTTTTTTTTTGGTCAGTTCTGTAGGATTTTCTAGACAGTCATGTCATCTGTCAACAAAGACAGTTTTACTTCTTCCTTCTCAATCTATATACCTTTCATTTCCTTTTCTTGCATTATTGCATTATTTAGGACTTCAATATGTTGTTGAAAAGCAGTGGTGAGGGGTGATATCCTTGCCTTGTTCCTGATCTTAGTGGGGAAGCTTTGTGTTTCTCACCATCAAGTGTAATGTTAACTGTAGGTCTTTTGTAAATATTATTTTTAAATTGAAGAATTTTCCCTCTATTCCTAGTTTGCTGACATTTTTTTTTTTAATTTTTTTTTTTTTAACGTTTATTTATTTTTGAGACAGGGAGAGACAGCATGAACGGGGAAGGGTCAGAGAGAGGGAGACACAGAATCAATCCATTACTGGTAGAATTGTCTACCCATGACAGGGTGACAACTGCCATCCACCACTCGGGTCTCTCGTGATGCAGGGCGGGGAGCCTAAGATGCCTATTCAATCTATTTGCTGACATTTTTTTAAATCAAAAATAGGTATTGGGTTTTGTCAAATGCTTTTTTCTGCGCCTATTATGATCATATGATTTTTCTTTTGCCTATCGATGTGATGGGTTACATTAACTATTTTAGAATGTTGAACGAGGATTCAAAAATTCATATCTAGAATATATCCCATTTGGTTGTGGTATATAATTCTTTCTGTACATTGTTGGGTTTGATTTGATAGTATTTTATTGAGGATTTTTATATCTATGTTCATGAGAAATATTATTTGTAATATTTTTCTTCATAGGATGAGTTAGGAAGTGTTCCCTCTCCTTCTGTTCTCTGGAAAAGATTGTAGAGAATTGGGATAATTTCTTCCTTAAGTGTTTGGTAGAAATCACTTGTGAACCTCTTTGGGCCTGGTGCTTTGTTTTGGAAAGTTATTAATTATTGAGTCATATTCTTTTATAGGTATATGCCTATTCACGTTATCTGTTTCTTGTTTGAGCTTTGGTAGATTGTGTCTTTCAAGGAATTGGTCCATTT
This sequence comes from Panthera uncia, assembly GCF_023721935.1. Classification (NCBI taxonomy): domain Eukaryota; kingdom Metazoa; phylum Chordata; class Mammalia; order Carnivora; family Felidae; genus Panthera; species Panthera uncia. The sequence continues at coordinate 65,725 of NW_026058789.1, forward strand.
CAGTTAAGTTGTCAGACCTGTAGTCTTAGGGTTATTCATAACATTCCTTTATTACTCTTGTAGGGAGTATTGTAGTGACTGTTCTTCTTTTGAATTATTGTCGCAAAACACAAATAACAACATTTACCATTTTAACGGTTTTTAAGTGTACAACTCAGTGGCATTAATTACATTTTCATTGTTGTGCAATCATCACCACTATCTATTTCCAAAACTTTTTCGTCACCCCTAACAAACTCTGTAACTATTAAGCAGTAATAGGGACCTGGTAACCTCTGATTTCTGTCTGTATGGATTTGCCTGTTCTGAATATTTTATATCATGGACATTTCATATAATATTTCTTTACTCGTCCTGGCAACGTCTGCTTGTTTTTCAGTGTTTCGGGGGTAGGGGGGAGATTGGATTTGCTTACTCTGCCATTTTGCTGAAATCATGCTTCAGATTGATTAGTTTTGATTGTTGCTTTTTCACATGATATTTTATCAAACATTTTATCCTTTGATGAGGTTGTTTGCTTTGTTTTGGCCATGGCTATGTCCTCAGAGTCTAGAATGGTACCACATAGTATTTATTGACTGAATTAAGTTACTAATTTTTATAATTATTTGAAAATATGATTTTTAATAGCTTTATAATATTTGTATGACTGTACCATAATTTATTTTCCTGATTACCTATGTTTAAGTGTTAAACTACTGTGTCCAGGTTTTATTTTTTAAGTAATAATGGCCATTGTCATATTTATTCAGGTCTTTAGGTACATCTATGATGATTTTCTTGGCATGTATATCTAGAAGTGGCGTTAGCCAGAACAGAAGACATTTTGTTTGGTCCTTTGATACATGATGCTAATTGCCTCTCGTGAAGGGAGCAGTTTTTAAAATGGCCTTGCAGCTGTTTAAAAATATATGACATACTTTTCAACTTATTTATGACTTTTCTGTACTTCAGACTCATAAAAAGAGATCTCTTCTTGTCACGTTTTTAAAAATGTTTATAACTAGCTAATAGTATGAGATAAAATTTGTTTGTTGATGGAAGCGAGTGCAGTAATTATCACAAGCAGATACTTTGTGAAACTACTCATTTTACTAAACTTTTTAATATAAATTAAAATTTTATTTAATTTTGCCAAAAAAAGTAAAAAAAGAAACCTTAATTTGATGAGTTTGGGATTCTGGTTTAATAGATTTTCTTAAAAAATTTTTTAGTGTTTATTTTTGAGAAAGAGAAAGAGAGAAGGAGGGAGAGAGGGGCAGAGAGAGAGGGAGACACAGAATCCAAAGCAGGCTCCAGGCTCTGAGCTGTCAGCACAGAGCCTGACATGGGGCTCAAACTCAAGAACCGTGAGATCATGACCTGAGCCTAAGTCAGATGCTTAACCGACTGAGCCGCACCCACCCAGGTGCCGCTGGTTTAATAGTTATAATGGAAATGTTTACCAGGTTCGACTATACTTTCAATCATATTTTGGTTACATTTTTCATGTGATATATTACAATTATTTGTATCATATTTGTCTCCCCAGCAGACTTAAGCCCTTTGAGGGAGTAAATAAATTCAATGTGTTTTCATAGTCTTAATATATTTCCTATAGTACTTTGTAGTTGTCAGAATATATAGATATACATCTGTTCACTTGTTTTTTGCAACAACCCCTTATAGAATAAGGTATTACTTAAATTTTACATTTGGCACTGAAAGAGGTTTCAGTGACTTGTCTAAAATCACAAAACTGGGGCCTTCTTGTGTGACTCTTGTTTAAGGATTGAATGGCCACAACACTGTCCAATAGAACTTTGTGCATGATGGAAGTATTCTATAATTCTGAGCTGTCCCATATGGTAGCCACTAACCCAATGAGGGCTTGAAATGTGGCTGGTGTGACTAAGTTACTGAACTTTTTATTTAATTTTATTTAGTCTTAATTTAAATTAACCATATGTGGCTAGTGCATACGGTTTTGGGCAGTGCAGGTCTAAACTCATAGGTAGAATAACTGTTTGCCAGGACATTATAGCAGAGATTCACACACTGGCTGCAGAGTAGAGCACTGGATTTAAAGTCCATCCTATACAATTCTGTGACTCTATAAACTCTGACCAGTAAAACAAGTAAACCTACGTATATCCCAGAAAGTCAGTTTGAATACATTTTGAAAGTCTCTTTGGTAGGGTTTTTTTTTTCTTTCATTTTATTTAAGTGTGGTTGTAGGAGGGTTTTTTTTCCCCTTTAGATATAAATTTTTACAGTGAACTACTATCAAAAGGTTTAACATTTTTAATTCTGCCTTTTAATATGGTTTCTTCCATGATGTTGCCCACCTTCCTATCCCTGTGGCAAACAGTCCTCCTTTTCTGTCTGCTCCTTCATTTCCTTAAAAATCTCAGTTTTTGCTCCTAGGAAAAGGAGATTTTGTTAAGTTGCCATGATTAACCCTGTCTTTGGTTATCATTTTCCCTGACAGTAATCTGTTTTAATCTGTACTCATTTAAAAGCTGAAATATTCCTAAATGTTATTTATTTATAAGTAAATATTTCTAAATCATTTCATGTAAGTATTAGTCCTTAACAGGGATGTCAACTCTTTGAGGTCAGAGGCCTGATTTCTATCTTGTGCTCCTTAAAATGTGTAACAAATATTTGTTGTGTGTCTAATTCTGTGAAGGATTCAAAGAATGTAGAAATGGTCTAGAAAAGTGTTCTTGAGTTTAATTAATGTTTGAGTAGATAATGGTCATACGTCTTGGGTGTGGGTCATTTCCTCTGTGTGAAATGGGAGAAGTCACCCAGTTTTAACAACCATTCAACTCCTGATAAGAAATGGGTTAATCTTTTAATTTAGTCACTTTGCATTGGGAAATGCTATAGACTGAGTGGTTGTGTCCTTCCAAAATTTATACTGTTGAAGCCTTATCTTCAATGTGATAGTATTAGCAGGAGGGGCCTTTAACAGTGGGTGGTGGGGAGGTCATGAGGGTGGACATTAATCCTCTTATAAAGAGACCTCAGAGAACTTCCTCACCCCTCTTGCCATGGAAGGTGACACAAGGAGAAGGCAGTCTGTGAACCCGGAAGCAGGCTCTCACCAGACACCCAGTCTGCTGGTGCCTTGATCCTAGTCTTCCCAGTCTCCAGAATTGTGAGCAATACCTTTCTGTTGTTTACAAGCTACCCAGTCTGTAGTATTTTCTCATAGCAGTCGGAATGGTGATGAGCAGGTTGACTTCCTGATTGCTATCAAGGAGGAGAGGAGGGTTAGTAGAAAAGATAAAACTTAGAATATCTTGTCTCTCTTTTACTACCTTTTAATGAACAAAAATAAATTTTTTTCAGAAACTATGAAGAACATGTAATCCAGGAATATTATAAACTTCTTTTTTTAGAATATTATAAACTTCTAGTATCATTATTGATATGTGAAAAGCTCTGTCAGTGTTACAAAGGGTTCTTACTGCTTGAGGTTGGAGAGCCCCTACATTTTAAGTTTTACAGAGTAACAGGTCACATTTCTATGCTTGAAAAATTGAGGAAGGGATATTTGCTTTTACAGAGAGTTTTATACCCTTGTGTACCTAGCCTAGTGTTGTCTCTTTATTAACTCTAGCCTTTAGCTTTTACCTTGAGTATCCTGGAATGAAATCTGAAAGCAGAAAGTCCTGGAGTGACACCATGTCATGTAAACTGTTCTAGGATGTTTGCCTTGTAAAACTAGTAGCCATACTTATTCATTCCAGAATGTTTATTGGTTTTATGTGAGGCACTGAGCAAGGTTCTGTGAAAAAAATTATAAAGAGATCAAGTTCGTGGCTTTGAGTTGCTCACAGAAGTTTACACAGATATTTAAACAGGTAAATTATATTGCAGCAAGAACTGGTGAACAATTTGCGTGGAGGTGTTGTATAGCCCTGTATGATCTGCACATCTCATTTACTCATCAGATCATGTGAAATAGGTGGCATTAATTCCCTCATTGTACAAAAGAAGAAATTGAGAGTAGACAAATGCCCTAGATCATTTATTGATAAGTGTCAGATTTAAACTCATGTGTCTGATATAAATCTTATGATCATTGCACTGTATGCCAGTTCTCTTCTGGATAATAACCTTCCTGTTTTCCTTAACTGGGGAATTCCTCTGATACAAAAGATTATGGAGTTTATGTCTCATTAACTATTATTCCACCACAGGCATGCATTTGAACTTGTTCTGTGGTGACAAAAATCTTCAACCAAAGCACGCATCAGTTTTATAACTCTAAAAAGTTGGGGCGCCTGGGTGGCTCAGTCGGTCAGGCGTCTGACTTCGGCTCAGGTCATGATCTTACGGTTCGTGAGTTCGAACCCCGTGTTGGGGCTCTGTGCTGACAGCTCAGAGCCTGGAGCCTGCTTCGGATTCTGTGTCTCCATCTCTCTCTCTTTTTCTGCCTCTCCCTTGCTTGCTCTCTCTGTCTCTCTCTCAAAAATAAATAAACATTAAAAAATAATAAATAAAAATAAAAAGTTCATCATCTAAAAATTTTAGTATTTGTGTGTACACGCCAGTTAAAGGACTGTTAGATATTCTAAAAACCCTGGGGAAAAACATAAATTTATTATGTGACTGTGGTCATTTAGAAACACGCATGGGAAACAGATTTGGGTCGTTGAATTAAGGATGGTAAACATACCAGTTTCAGAACTGGTTGAATGACCACATTTATAAATGTGTGTTTGACAAAGCTAGCTCTGTGTAAGTAAGCAACAGAGGAGGCAGCCTGGTGAGGCTGAGAGAGCCTGGGCAAAGCTAAACAGGATCATGGACTCCAGACTTGGATTGATTCACGTCTCAGCCCCATCATACATTGCTGTGTGGCCTGGAGCTTCTCTTTGGAAAATGAGCCATTGAAGTGCCTACCTTACTGTACCTTGTTGCAGGGATTCAGTGGGGAGGAGCACCTGGCATTATGGTGCTTGGTGAACGCATGAAGGTGCCCTTTCTCAGTGATCGTTAAGACTAATCTTGGCTGCAATTTGTGAAAAATGATCAACAATTGATCTTGAATACCTTGAATGCCAGGATTATTAAAATAGAGTCTTAAAAGTAATAAATATTGTAAGCTAGTAGAAGAAACTACCTTTAGATGATTTTTTACAATACTTTATTAATAATACATTGTTTTTATGGTATTTCAGAGCTCATATAGTATTTTAATAAATATTATTTTAGTTCCTTGTGTCTTAACTTTTACAACAAACTACTTTTAATAGCAGAAAAAAGTAAATACTCTGAAGAAAATAGTGTAGAGAGGAGATTTGGGGGGTGGGGGACGTGGGGATTGCTCAAAACGCTAAGTAGGAAATTTTTTGAAGGCCAACATTTTGTCTGTAAAAATCACATCAATTTCCTCCATAAAATGTTTGCATTACTATCAATACAATATTTTAAATGTCTTACCATTATAAAAATGATGGTTCAGGAAGATACGCTTTTTTTACCCAAGATTTCTAACATGCCTGGTACCTTCCTCATGCCTTTTGTTTACACACGTCATTTGAGAAGCACTGTTCTCCTACAGCGACACAGCAGACTGATGAAATACACTTTGTACTTGGTTCATAGTTGAGGAAATTGAGCACCCAAGGTTACACGGCTACTAAATAGAAGAACTGGAAGGGTCTTCCCCTGGCCGTGTCCCCTATCCCCAAATCCAGTCTTCTGCCACTCCTGTTGTAATCAGATAATACTTAAGAACAAAAAGATGGTATATAATGAATTGTGCTGGGTATGAATTGATAAGTAGAATTGTAAGTAGTTCTTTACCCTCAAGCGGTTTCCAACTCCATTGATCTGATAAGATGCTACCTTGAGGGGGTTGGTAAATAACAAAAAAGCTAAGGGATTCTAAGGCAAGCAATGCTAAGGGCAGTGAGTAATTGATTTCCAAGTAAGCGGTTGAGACAAATGTTAAAGTTCTGAGAAGGAAGCATTCAGGTTGGGCTAAATATAGGGAAGCTTTGTGGACGAAACTGGACTTGATTTTACAGTATAGTGTTTCTCCAGCCTTTTCCTCTGGTCTTTTGTTTATTGCTAATAATGGCTGAAAACAAGTTCTGATTGCAAGCTTAAGTCTGTTTTGGCTTCTTTGTTGTTTGAAAGGTGTTTATATTTGTACAGCTTACCCCACAATAAATAATTTGGTAATTGCCCATTCAAATTTCTACTCTTTTCCATCCTTGATAGTGTAAGAAAATGATCTGATGCTAGCCCTTAGATGATTTTTATTTCATTTTACAAGGCTCCTTTTTGATCCCCCATTAGCACATTACTCATTCACTTAAAGAATTTGGCAAGATTTCCATAATAGAGTGTAGTTGATGGTTGGGATTAAGCAGAAAAGGGAAATGGTTAAGATGGAAGAGAATCCGGTTTCAATGTTGATGGTTAGGTCCTGGGACCAAAGACCTAGAGGAGACCGAAGACAGGAAGAGAAGAGACATAGTGTCCCAGTGGTGTTGACCTGTGGGTGCAGGGAAAAAACCGTGCCAGTCACACTGCAGTCACACAGCCCTGTGCCTCCTTCTGTCATATGTTCTTAGGGCTGGAAGGTATTTCAAGGATGGTTTGGTCAGACCCACTTCACAAAATGTAAAAGAGATGAAGAAACAGCCTAAACAGATCAGAGAACTTGCTTAAGGTCTCATAAAAGTGACAGAATTGGGATGAAACCCTGTACCCCCCGAGTCATAACCCAGCATTCCTACTATCTCCCCTGAGAGCATAGTGTGCAGAACTCTGGGCTGATAGGAGCATTCCTCAGTGTATTAGATAAGGACCTTTTGCTGCTGCTGTTCTTTCTAATACACCAAAGTGGTTTGGAGATGGTGAGATTAATTTATCTGATGAAGGAAGGCACGTTGTGTCAACACATAGCGTGTCAGAATTTTTCAGCCATTTGTGAAGTGTGCTTTCTCTGATATTATCTTCCCATCTTCTAGGTAGCCCTGCTAGCCAAGAGGAATGATACTGAGCTTCATTTTTTGTGGTTTGTTTTATAAAAATAATAGATATACTGGTTGTCCTTTTGCAACTACATAGGGATATTGATGGAGAGTCATCTCAGTTTGAGCTCAATTAGTTGATCCAAATCAATACAATCATATTATTAAAAATAGATATGTATTCTATATTTAGCAAGGAAGATGCCATTTTATAGCTATATGCCTGCTATATAGTTTGGTGCTATGTATGATACTAAAGTAGAGCTCATTGCCCCGCCTCTTGGAATTTCCAGTCCAGTTGGAGAGGCCAGTTGTATGCACATACGGCTTCAAATCTGCCATGACTAAAATGGGAATCCTACCAGCTCTCATCCCCACTATACCTGTTCCTCCCATGTCATTTAGTGGTCCCATTGTCTCTTCAGTCACTCATAGTAGAAATACTGGAAACCTGGCAATCACCTTTGCTTCTCTTCTTCTTCACTGCCCCATTCAGTCTGGTAGCAGATCCCTGTAACATACTCCCTGTCCCCCAGCTGAACTGCCGTCAGACTCCTGTTCATCCTTTAAGACTGTTAACATTGCTTCTTCAGGGAAGTCTTAAGTGTCTTCCTTCAGTGCACTTGTAGCCAGCAATAAACGTTTCTATCAAGCACTGGCTATAGTTTCTTGAAGTCAAGGAACTTACCTTATTTCTTTTTGTAAACCCAGTACAAGGCACATTAGACCCTAAGTTTTTAAATCAGTACCTTGAGTGATGGGAGGGTTATTTGTTGTATTTATGGTGTTTATGAAACAGCCCAGTGACGTAAGTCTATAAAGATAGGCAGAGGCCAGATGCTGAAAGCCTGAATACCATGCAAAGAAATGTTCAGTTGTAGTTGGGCACATGGGTTCACAAGGTCTTTCCTGTAGCCACATACAGGTCTTTCCTGTAGCCATGTGACTGCATTCTGGCCAGTGAAAACAGAAGTGGTAGGTGCCCCTTCCAAGAAGTTTCTTTAATGGAAGGGCATTTCATTCCCTATCTCTCCTCTCTGCTGGCTGGAATGGAATCTAAATGACTGGGCTCCCCCGTAGTCATGTGAGTGTAGCAGGGCCACACATCCTAGGATTTGTAGTGTGGGAAGGAAGCCAGAAGAAGCCTTCGCAGAAAGGAGGACATTCCAGGAAGAGGAATAGAGTGAGAGGACACACTTGAAGGTCAGATAGAAGAAGATGACCTGGCAAAGGAGACTGAAAAGGAGTCACCAGAGTGATGGGAGGAAAACCAAGTGGTTCAATAAGGAGGAACTGGGCAGCCACTACCAACTAAGATAGAAATGGCAAAAAATGTCACTGGATTCGACAACATGGAGGCATTGGTAAGACCACTGATGTGGCGAGGGCAGAAGTGATATTGGAATAGGCTAAAGGGTGAATAGAGCCTAGGAGGTGACTTTCTAAAGACATTTGCCCTTGAAAGAATTTGGAACAGAGGGACCAGCTGGCAGAGCGTGTGGAGTGAAGGGAAGGTTTTCCTGAGATTACTGGAATATGCTGATGGGAATAAGCCAGTTGAGAGGAAAAGAGAGAGCAGGCAAGGTCTTAAGATGAGTTGATGAGATCCAGAGCAAGTGGACAGAGGTGTGATGTTTGCAAGGAGGAAGGACGCTTCCTTTGTGGTGAAGGGAATGAAGAAGAAATGGGGCACATTGGGTTGGCTTCTAGATTTCAAGTGCAGACGTGAGGGAGCTCCGATCTAAAGACTTCCGCTCTCTCCTGAACTCTTCGTCAAGGTCATCAGCTGAAACTTCACAGATAGTAAGGCTTCATATCTTGTCAGTTTCTTCTGTTTTAGCTTTGCTCTGTGCTCTGAGGAGAGTCTCCAAAGTTTTGGATGGATCGTGTCGCTTGCTTGAAAATCCTTCAGTGCCTCTGCTTCCCATGGCACACAGGGCACAACACAGTCAAGGCCTGATTTCCCTTCTCAGCCCCATTCTCTCCACTTACTGCACTTTGCTGCAGCCAAAGCCAACTGCACCATTGCCCTGAAACAACTCATCCTTGCTGCTTCTCAGCCTCGGAACCTGCTCTTGTGATGCTGTCCTTTTCTCCCTACCTGGTGAACTCATTCTTGAAGACCCAGTTCTCATATTGCATCCTTTTAAATCTCTTTGATTTCCCTCCCCTTTCCACAGGCCAGTAACTATAGCTTTTATTTATATATCTGTATAACTTTATATATATATCTGCGTAGCTTTTTTATCTGGGTCGACCACAGTGTCTGGTATACATGAGTTGGCATTGGGTGAATGGATGAATTTTAATTGCTTTACCTGTTCCTTTAGTGATTTTTAATGAAATTGAAATGAAATGAAAGTTATATACTCTTAGTATTTGATGCAGAGAAAACATTCTTTTTTTTTTTTTTTTTTTTCCTAGGTGGTTCTGGAATGGAGCCGAGATCAGTACCATGTTTTGTTTGATTCCTACAGAGACAATATTGCTGGAAAGTCCTTTCAGAATCGGTAAGAAGAAATCAGTTTTGGAGAGTAGCTTCTTTGGACTTAGAGGATGAATCACAATTTCACTCTTGCTTTAAATGTAACAGTTCAGGTTAAAGGCGGGGGGGGGGGGTCTTTCCAAGTGTAGATGTGGTTTAACTTATTCAAGGCTACTCCTATCTGAAGGAACCTTGTAGTCTGTCCTCACATTTTATGGTTGAAAAATCTGATTCCCAAAGAGTAATCCTGCCTTGCGGTTTATTGAGTACTTTGAGTTACACGATCTCATTTTATTATTGCCCTAGTTCTATGAGGTAAAGGTAATTCAATCTGTCTGCAGGATGAGGAAACTAGCTGGCTACTCTGGCCAGTAGTCTTCTGTTCCAAGCTCTGGCCCATATTCTTGTTGACTTCACTCTGTTAACCAGAGCCATTCTGTGGAAGCCACTGGAATTGACCCCCTACCTACCCCTGTGGTCACCATATCTTGCTGCCTCACTGTGAGGAGGAGCAAGCCTTACAGGTTGGGTCTTTTTCTCTTTAAGGCCAAGCTTCCTGGTGCAGCCACTCTTAGATGCTGTCTTCAACCTTTTCCTTCAAGATTTTTTTCCTCCTTCATAAGACAGACCTCAGAGTGGACTCAATCTTTCCCCACATCTTCCTTCCCTTCCTGCAGCTAAAATGATTTGCACAGGCTCTTTCTGGTTTTTGTCTATAAAATTAGTGCTTAAGTTGTTTTATATCGTAAAAGCAGTTTATGTCTGTGGTTGAAAACAGTTCAAACAGTACATAAAAATAAAAAGTTAAGCCTCTCTGTTCCATTTTGAATTTCCCCTCATCCAGAGGAACCGTTGTTAATGATTTTTTTAAGTTTATTTATTCATTTTGAGAGAGAGAAAGTGGGGAAGGGGCAGAGAGAGAGAGAGAGACAGAGAGAGAATCTTAAGCAGGTTTCATGCTGTCAGCACAGAGCCCGACACAGGGCTTGATCTCACAAACCATGAGATCAAGAGTCGGATGTTCAACTGACTAAGCCACCCAGGTGCCCCTGTTAACAAATTTTTGTTAATGATTGTTTTGGTAATCATCATTCTAACTTTAAAACAATAAGTGGAGTTCTCTCCTTTTTTATTCATTTTATGCAGTATCTATTGACTCTTTTCCATTGTAATGGTGCATAGCCAGTCGTTATGGGGCTAAGAGGAGTAGGTGACCAGAACAAATGTGGGGTAGCTAACAGGGGTAGTTAACCTCATTAGACCAGAGTCTAAATGTCAGAGGCCATAACCACAAACCTCCCTGGATCCTCACGGTCCATTTTCCCCTGAGGATAGTTCTCATAAATCTTTCCCTCTGCTCTCACTGAACCGGAAAACCTAACGAAACTGCAAATAACTACATTTGATGTCGGTTGGCTCACCTTCAGAGTTATCTGAGGATCTGTAGACTGCATCACCAATTCCTCTGGAGCCCTTGCTCCCTGCTTAGAAGTACTTCCTTGTCCCTCTGTTCACTTTTTATGAGTCCCTATGTGGTTTCTGTCAAATAAGTGTTTTTTTTAAATTAGTGTGCTAATTAGATGTGTGCACTGTTATAGTCCTGACCATCTTAGGGAGGAAGGGCTATGAGATTCTTTGAATTGACTAAAGCTTTACTCTTTGCTCAGTGCCCTATGTGTGAATGACATCCCTTAATTTGCTCCTTTAACAGAAAAGGAATCTTTAAGCCTTACTCTGTTTTAGACACTGATATATAACTATCTGTGGTAAAGAATTTCATAGTGTGGTAGGGAGAATGGCTTGTAAGCAAGTAATTAGTGAAGTAGGGAAACTCGAGGCTTTTCTCTTAGGATCTCTTAAAGATAGTTTTCAAAGACTCTAGGGTTCTGCAAAATCCAAACTACTTTTTATAAGAGTTCTAAGGTGTTACTTGCCTTTTGTACTGTGCTGACATTTGCACTGGTGGTGTAAAAGCAGTGCTGGGTAAGATCGCCAGACCTTAGCATGAATCACTGTATTCTTCACCACCCTATATTTGCAGGGGTCAGATAAAGGTTAGTTTCACTTAAAAATGTTCTTGTTGAAGCACTAAAAGTTATTCATTTGGTTATATCTTGACCCTTTGGCCATACATCTTTTTAATGTTCCGTGTGATGAAGTGCACCTGACCGTATGGTGATTGTCTTGAGGAAACCCTGGTGTGGTTGAGTTGCAACCTAGACCAGCCCTTCTGTTTCATGGGACACCACTGTCATAACTTGAAAGGACAGATGACAGTGTGATTACTCACAATGGTCATTTGACAGATGTTTTCTTGACAGTGAATAAAGCAATTCTGTCTCTTAAAGGAAAATGAATAATAGTATCCGTTGCCAATTAGTATCCGTTGCCAATGATAAAATTTGAGCTTTCAAATGTAAATTAGAATTTGGGAAAACTTGTTTCTATCACTGTGAGCTTAACAGTTCACATATCATAAAGACTTCTCTGATTAGATAGATATGTGGCATTGTCCACAAAAATCACATTCATTAATATTATATAGGAAAATTAAGGAAATATGTCACCATTTGGCAGATGTGTATAACTCAGTAAGCTGTTATTTTCCAGATAACCGATACATTGTTACAGGATCCTTACAGGTGTTTACAAAATCTTGCATGGGTAAAAAAGTCATTCAAAGTGTAAGAAAGACCAATGGATTTTGGTGTGAAAGCACAAAAAGTTCTTTAATGTGGCTTCACATTCCACACTGCAACGAATTTTTAAGCAGCTACCACTTATTTTGGTAGGATCAAAGAAGAAAACCTGCTGTTACCTGAAAAGGCTATTAAAATACAACTCCCCTTTCCAGCTACATTATCTGTGTGAGCCTGGGTTTTCTTTATACACTTCAGCCAAAACAACACGTGGGAACAGATTGCAGACAGAAGATCCAAGGTGCTTGTTCTTTTCTACTAAGTCATTAAAGAGATTGGCAGAAAAGTGAAACAATGCCTCTCTTCTCACTGTTTTTTTTTATTGTTTGGGAGAGTATTATTTTCATTAAAAAAGTTATTCATGTTAACATTTTAAGATGAATTAAGTATTTTTATAGTGTTTCATTTTCAAATATGGCAAATGTGAATAGTTACAATCTATAAACAAAAGTTTTTGGGGATCCTTAATTTTTAAGTGTAAAGGGTCTGGAGAGTAAAAAGTTGGTAGAGAACCATTTCTCTCACATAGCAGTTCTTAAAACCTTAGTGTGCAGCAGAATGCCATGGAAGGCTTGAGAAGATACAGTTTCCCCCACCCCCAGAGCTTCTGCGTCTGGAGGTCTCACAGGCGCTCACAGAATTTCCATTTCTAACAAGTTCACTGGTGGTACCGAAGCTGCAGGTCTGGTGACTACGGAGAATACTACAGATTCTTGATGAAATACAATTTTCCTACTTCTTCATTTTCATTTTAGCTGATTTTCCTAAGAAAAGCTCAAAATGGATTGTCTTTTTAAAATCAAATATTTATCAACCTACTGTGCTTTATGCTGTGCTAGGTGCTGATGGTGCAGTTGCATGAATCCCTGCCCTGAAGGAGCATCCAAATTTTAGAAGGAAAAGTAGCTTTAGAAAATCCAGATATTGAGGTCAGCGGTTTTAATCAACCATTCTTGTTCTCTTTCTGAAAAATTTTGTGTATGGGTGTTAAATATTTCTCCTCCTAATTTTAGATTGCATTAAAATATAGTTTGGTTTTTATATAAGGATATTTCAAAATTGCCTAATTTTGAAGATGACAAGTAAATAGATCATATATAACATATCACATGTTCTAATACATTTTAAAATACCATAATGTTTATAGGGAGTTTTCATCATTTTGCCAGTTTCTCTGCAAGTCTTTTTAATGTTATTTGAAAAAAAATTTTTTTTAATGTTTATTTTTGAGAGAGAGAGTATGAGTGGGGAAGGGGCAGAGAGAGAGGGAGACAGGATCTAAAGCAGGTCTCTGCACTGACAACAGTGAGCCTAGTGTGGGTCTTGGAACTCATGAACTGCAAAATCATGACCTGAGCCAAAGTGGATGCTTAACCGACTGAGCGACCCAGGTGCCCCTTTTAAAAGAAAGGTCTATTCTATATGTCAGTAACAAGTGAATATGTAAATTATCTACTACTAATTATAAGGCATTAAGTCAGTCTGGGCCTAGTCTTGTCATCTCTAAAATGTAGGTATTAGATTAAGTGTAAAATCTCTTCCAACTCTTTGGCACTAAGATACCATTTAAGTTCTGAGTTTTCATACCTACTTTATAGAATGTAGAACCAAAGGACTACATTCGTAGTATCCTTTACATGTCATAGTGCCTGTGTATTCACTTAAACCAAACTGATTAAAATAAAAGCTGTATTACTGTCACCATGGCTTTGGTTCTGAGTCACAGGTGACTTATTTAGTCTTCAACTCTAAGATAAAGGCTTTCTTTCATCTGGAAACTTAGATATAGTGGTCTTGTGGTCAGAAATAAAGACTCAAACTCATTGTGGCCATGTCTAATAGTAGAAAAACAACTGACTCACTGACCTGGGGCAGATCACACGATCTCCTTAGTTTGTTAGTTTAACACCAGAGAATTAAATTGATCTTGTAATACAAACTTATTAGAAGAGCTAGTACATGAATCCATTTTATACTTAATTATTTCCCCAAATGAACATGTATGGATATCTCTTGATTCTATTAAAAGATCTTTAATAGCAGGTGATTACTTTTACAGGATAGCTTTGCAAAGTGCAATTCTTTAAAAAAAAAAAAAGTTTAAAAAATATGTCATCTAAGCAGTTTTTTCAAATTAATTTTTAGTCTGAGAAATTGAGAGTGAGATGACCTTGGATAATTTAGATGTGGGAATACAAGACCGACCTTCCTTCCTTCCTTCCTTCCTTCCTTCCTTCCTTCCACAAAAGACTGATTTATATGTTGAGGGAATGAACTTAGAGTTTTAATTTAGCCAATGAGTATATGTTAAATCCCATTCATGTACCAGGCCCTATTTTTAAGCATCTTGTGATGAACAAGAGAAACTCACTGACCTCATATAGAATTGGCATTTTGGGGGGGGGAAGCTTTTTTTTTTTTTTTAACTTAAAAATGTGAACTACAACCTGCATATAAATCATTATTTCTCAGATTTCTGGACTGGCAGCATTGGCATTACCTGGGATCTTGTTAGAAATGTGAGTTCTCAGGCCCCACTCCAGACCTAATGAGTCAGAAACTCTGGGGATGGAGCCCAGCTATCTGTTTTTACAAGCCCGAAGGTGATTCTGTTGCCTGCTAACATTTGAGAACCACTGGTATAATAAATGCGATTAAAAAACCTAGCTGAGGAAGGTTTTGTGTACTGTTACTTATGGTGAGGAGAGAGAGTCTGAAGATATGGGAAAGAGAGGAAGTAATTGAAGCAGAGCACAGAATGCATAGTACCATTTCTGCCCTAGAGATACTCCATCTAGTGGAAGATAGACATGCATAAAAACTAGTACAACATAGTATGCTAAGAGTTCCTTAGAGTACAGAGTACAATGGAAACTGTGTGGTAAGCAGTACATTCTCTTTGTGGGAGGCGAGGGAAGACGGCAGTTGGGGAAGGAGGATATTTTAGACAGTGGGAGAGGCATGTTCAAAGGTGCAAAAGCTTGCAAGTCTTACCTGCTTGGGTAAGCAATTGGAGTGTCTAGAGCACAAGGGGCACATTATGGAGGAGTTTAGATTTTATTCTGCAGACAGTGGTGAACATTAACAGGAGGGTTGGTAGATGCTCAGCTGTCACATATGCCTGAGTATGAGGTGATTCCTGATTTCCTGTGAAGCTCTGGGTCCCTGGTTCCTCTTTGACCCTCATCTTCTCTTATGCTCTTCCTCTTGCTCCCCTTGTCTGTGACACACTGGCCTCTAGTTCCTTGACTGTGCCTGTTGGGTGTCTGCCTCAGAACATTTGCACATGGTGTTCCCATTCTCTGGACCATTCTTCCCCTAGTTACTCACATGGCTTGCTTCCTCTCTTTCACGTCTTTGCTGAAATGCCACCTGCCTATGAGTCATAATGAACTACTATATTATAGATCTGAAGTAGACCTGAAAGATGGGGAGGATTGGTTAAGTTGGTAAAAGAAAGGGGAAGAGAGCTTTCAGCAGGGTTAAAACCTGAACAGAACACAAACATGAGGGTTAGGTGGGATACTCAAGAATTAGATGCCTGCCTCACTCCTTATTTTGAGGAAAAGATTAATAAGGAAAAACTTTAGCAGTATCAGGAAGGTCTGTGCTAGTGTCTCACATATATCATGGACTCATTGAACAAATACTGAGTGCCTGTATGCTGGGCACTTTTCTAATTGATTGGGTACGTTAGGGAACAAAACAAGAAGGTTTCCTGCCCTCTTGGAGCTTACATTCTGGGGGAGGGACACATAAAATTACCAGTGTAGGTAACAAGTTAATTATTTAATATGTTAGAAAGGTGGTCAGTGCTATGAAGACAAGAAAATGCAGGGCAGGGTGAGGAGGGTTGGGAGGGGCTGGGCTTGGGGCAGCAGGGAATAGGAGGACTGCAGCATTAAATAGGGCTAGGTCTTCATTATGGACTGTTGGATAACTCCTTTTTGGTAATTTTGTTTTGCTTTTAATTTCTTTTCTCTGATGGCAGCTTCTTTACAGGGTGGTTGTGAGGATTAAATGATGCAGAACTGCAGAAATTATCTGCGTGAATCTTGCAGAGAAAGTTTTTTTTCAACAAGTCGTCTCCCAGCTTCAGCTTGAAGTCATGCAAGTCTGTGATACAGTTGGCTAGATTACCTTTTCATTGATTTTTTTTTTCATAATCTTTGAGTTTAAATCCTGTTATATACTCTTATTCCTAAATGTATTGGAAAAATGCATGTAAGCTGAAGGACCTGTGGCTTTGCCCTAGGCTCTGTCTGCCCATGCCAATCGACGTGGTTTATACCTGGGTGAATGGCACAGATCTTGAACTACTGAAGGAGCTACAGCAAGTCCGAGAACAGATGGAGGAGGAGCAGAAAGCAATGAGGTAAAATGGAGTTTTAAAAAACAAAACACACTCTGGGGTGCTTGGGTGGCTCAATCATTTAAGCATCTGACTCTTGATTTCTGCTCAGATCATTATCTCATGGTTCACGAGATCAAGCCCCACATCAGGTTCCGCACTGACAGTGCAGAGCCTGCTTGGGATTCTCTGTATCTCTCTGCCCCTCCACTGCATGTACCCATGCTCACCCCCCCCCCCCCCCCCCCCCCCCCCCCGCCGCCCAAAATAAATAGAACTTAAAAAAAAAAAACTAACAATAATTGGAATTAAAAAGAAACAACAACACACAAAGTTCTATGAATACAAGTAACAGTGCATTTCAGAAGGGTAGGGTGATGTTCACAGTACTAATCCAAACAAAAACCTGCATCTCAAATTCGTGCCATTACAAGATTTTGTCACCCATGTGTCTGACCCTTGTTTCTTGGTACCCAGTGAGGACTCAGCCACTTTGTCAGATGGCCATTTTATGACTGTGCTATTCTAGTGATGCCTTGCTCTCTGAGGGCCTGAAAGGAAAGGAGTCTCCCACGGGTTCTTGCTTACTTAGTCTGGGTCCCATGTGTGATACCTTCATGAAATAAGGTGTTATTATGGAAAAAAGTTTCATGGTAAGACCCATTATTCCCTTGAAAATAAAACAGGCCTACAGACTTAACTTTTTTCCATTTGATAAATACAGTACAAAGTATGTTCCCTTTACCCCTTTTACTGTTAAATCATACAATATGGAATTAGAAACTGCTAATTTTTTTATATGTGGAATTTTGATCATTTTAGTTCTTTTATCCGGGAAAGGTACAATGCACTTGAATGGAGAGCCTTAAGAGCTAGAAATCTGGCTGATATAACTTCCCCTCTGATTCCTTAGCATTTTCTGAGAATTTCTCCATTTCTCCATTCATTTCTTCATTCATTTCTTCATAAATATGAAGTTGCAGGTCATTGGCCATGTTACACTGCAACAAATTTTCTCTTTCTCTTTGTGTCAGAGAATAGGATACCTTCCCAGTGCATGAAAATAACTTTGGCAGCCTGGTACCATGTTTTAGTAGTAAAATGTAAAAGCTTAAGTCAACTTTCATGGTTACTATGGGAGGTATGTGATAATAATTTTTGAGCATATTTCATTGAAACTTAAAATTTATTATGCATATTAAATGATGTAAGCATTGTATTTCCTAACCTACTAGTTAGTCCAGTGGAGTAACTAAGAAAATCATTGTTGTTAGTTACCTTTTGTTCACATTTAGGACTAGTACTAGCTCATGAATATGTAATGAAATATATTTGCTTTCATTAGAGAAATCCTTGGGAAGAACGCAACAGAACCAACCAAGAAGAGGTAAGTGTTTTGATTTTCCTCTTAGGAATAGAAGTTGAAGTGAAACTTCCAGGTTCTTGTTTTTTGTTGGATATACAGTATTTTGTGTTTATTGTTCCTGTTTAATCCCTCATCTGGTAGCTTTAGACCCCCAAATTAATTGCCTCTTTTAGATGGGAAATCTTGTAATGCCAGAGGCATAGTTGATTGAGAACTCTTGTTTGGGTTGTAGCTAATAAAAGCTTTATTGTTTCTGGATGGGTTAGGTTTTTGGATGTAAGGTTTTTCTGCTCTGCTGTTTCCATCAGTCTGTCTTGGTGTGCTGTTCTCTTGGTCCACTTAATGTGTAACTTACACCCAGTGTTTTCATTTATAGGATTTATATCCATCATTCAATTGTGTGTTCATTATATATTTCCTTATTTTTAAAAGCTGTCATAGTTGTATGTCTTATATTTAAGGACTTGGGAAGGGGATTTAGCTCAATGCCAAGAATCAGATGTGTCTATTGTGATTTGAATCCTACCAGACTCTGATAGGTCCTTAAAACAAAACTGCCTCACTGACAAGCAGAAATCTCTGTTAATGGCACTTTCTCACTTAACCATTAGTCTTAAAATAAAAGAGTTATTTTATAGAAATGATCCTGAGGAATTTTGAGATTTATAAGTACCTTCTGAATCATTTCTTTATGTTCTATATATTTATTTATAAATATACCACTGTTAAAACTGTTATTTTTAAATGACAAATAAAATTTTTAATTATTTAAAGTAAGGATGCCATGTTACAAAGGATTGAGAGGAGTGAAAAGAAGATACTTCTATGGCCCCCATTCAACAACTGTGATCATTTTATTATTCCCTTTTTGTGCATATATTTATAGTTGTAATTTGTAATCTCTGTGCAATTTTGTATCCTGCTTTAAAAATTTTATATAATCTACACAGCTATGTTCAGAAATTATCTTCATGCTTCTTACTTATTCTTACTTATCAACTTTAATTGTTGTATAATATCCCGTAAAGTAACTGTACTATAATTTACTAAATATTAGGCACTTCTGTATTTTCACTATTGTAAATAGTTTGCAATCTTATATTTGGGTCTGTGGCATTTTCTGTATGTGGGTTTGTTTTTCCTGTTTTGTTTCTCTTCTCCTACTTGGACTAGATTCCTGGAAGTGAACTACTGAGGTAGAAGCATATGTATAAGTTTTTATGGCTCTGAGTATACACACATATACTATGAAATTGCTTCTCCAGAGAGAAAATGGGAACACCCATCTGCAGTGACACCAGCAGTGTTTGAAAGGGATAGGTTTACTGGACTTGCAGTAACATTGAGTCCATTTTTTGAGCGATGCTAATTTAGTAAACAAAATGTGATAACTCTTTTTTTTTTTTTTTTTTTTTTGCATTTCTTTATTAGTGCAGTTGGACAATTTTATATATTGCTTAACTAGTCATAGCTCTCTCTGTGAATTCTCTAGCCGTGTTTTGTCCATTGTTTATTTAGGTAATATGTTTATTCTAGGCATTCCTTACATTTAGATAGAAATACCTTATACATTTATATTAGAACCTTGTCACATTTGCTGTTGTTTCCATTGGTGTCGTGTCTTTCGAATGTACTTTATTGTATTCTGATCAGAATTGATAAATTGTATCTGGTAGGATGATACTCTATTAAACAGAATTTATCTATTCCTGCTCTGCCAAATGATATAGGCTTCACTGGAATTATGAATAATCTTTAAGATGGTAGTAATGAAATGCTTAGTTTCTTGTGCACCTTTGAGTTAGTAAATGTTGGTGACAATCATATTAATAGGAGTTTGAAAGCTTGAGAGCTGTACTTGTTTAATAATTTTATGTCCTACTTGCTCTCTTTTTCTATTCTTGAGATAAAAATTCTTTGTTTATTAAAAAATTATGATTTTTTTATGGATCTAGAAAAACATCTGCAAAATTCAGTAGTACCAACAAGCTTTTTAGTGTTGATCACATTTTCACGAACGTTTGTGAGCATGTTGGTGTTTGTTTCCAGCGAGAAGCAGTTGGAATGTTTGTTGACATACTGCATTAAGGTGCCAATGCTCGTCCTGGACCCAGCCCTGCCAGCCAGCGTCACACTGAAGGACCTGCGATCTCTTTATCCTTCTTTTCATTCTGCCAGTGACGTATTCAACGTTGCAAAACCAAAAAACCCTTCCACTAATGTCTCAGTTGTTGTTTTCGACAGTACTAAGAATGGTAAGATCACCTTATGGGTATTTGAAAATCATGTTCTCATTGGCAGTTTGAATAACAAAATTCTGAATGGAACAGACATGATTCAATTTTAAAGAAGTGTCCGCTAAACTAAAAACATAACAAGAGAGGCAGAAGAGCTGCCGCTGTATTTCAGCCCTAACTTCAGAAAGGGATTTAATACATTTTACTCTGTGTAATACACTTGTCTTTCTGTGCTGTGGTCAGGACCTTAACTTTGTTATGTAGATTAACCTTATTCTCTAGCCTCTGAGTCATTGTGGAGGCTTATTATTATTATTATTATTATTACCACCATATAACTCTTCAGCAAGGTTGTTTTCTACAGTATGGACAGAACATACCTGGAACATTCTTACTTTACGTCCTGAAATAACTGGTTATACAGTTGATTTGGCCAGATAATAGAATTGAAATTGTAATTTCCGGCCTAGAACAATACCTGCATCTAGAGATCCCATCCTCCTACTTGGCCACTGCGTTGCTGAGCCCCATGCCTGTGTCTCCTCTGGTATGCTGTCTCTCATGCTTCCTCTGCACTGAGCAGAGTCTCCTTAGAGGCTCTATGTTTTTCACTTGTGTAAAATGAAAGCTGTCACATTCCCTTTATAGCATTGAGGCCTAGTCTCAAGTTCCCATTCTTTCAGTGTCATACCTCCCAGCTTAAATCTTTGGAAGTATCTTCGATGTGTTCTTGCTTTTTAATCTCCATCACCAGTATATTGACCTCACCCTATTACTTTTGCTTTCTGCAAATGATTCTCCCCTTTCTTACTCATCTCACCTCCCCCACACCAGACCCAATTTCTTCACACAGGCTCCAGTGATAGCCGCCTAGCTGCTCTGCCTACCTACCTATAAAGTTCTTCTCCAGTCTGTCCTGCACATAACTGTAAATAAATCAGAAAGCTCTGATTTTATTGGTTCGCTCCTTTTTGAAGACAATACAGTAGTATTTGTTTTTCACACGATAGAGAATCCTTTTCCCTGGTGTTCAGGACTCAGCTTTGATTGCCTTGACTCTGCCCATTGTTCCTCACATTCCAGCCCTCCAGCATCTCCTCGAGGCTGCCCTTGTCATCACACGTGGTGCTGCTCTCCTGGTCCCCTTTCTCTCCTAGCCTATCTCCTGTTCTTTCCCACCCCATCTCGAGTTCTGTCTCCATGAAGATCCCGAGCAGTGCATTCACAGTGATTCTATTTATTTTGACTTTTCTGTATCCCTGTACTTGTCACCCGACTCACAACTTAGTTGTTGGTTGTGCAGGAGTTTATGGTATTTTCATCTAATTTTTTAATCGAGCAGAAACCTTATCACTTACCAATTTGTGTCCTGAACATTATCTAACATCACACTATCTTCCTGGTACTTAATGAGGTATTTGTAACTTGAAAGGAAATTCAAGTTTCCAAGTTAACCTTTCTAAGTATAGATATCGTCCCTTTATGCTATAGATTTGTTTCTGAACTGTTTTGTATAAAATATTTTTGTTTTTAAGTTACAGTTTAAATATATAGGGAAAGTAAAGGGATAATCTTGGACAAATTATAGCAAATTAATCTGTTTTCTTGTTTGGCTAAATTCAGCTTTGTTATGTACGTATGTATATATGTATGTATGTATGTATTTCATTTTGAGAGAGAGAGAGTGTGGGAGGGACAGCGAGGGAGGGAGATGGAGAGAGAATCCCAAGCAGGCTCCACACTGGCAGCACAGAGCCTGATGCGGGGCTTGAACTCATGAACTGTGAGATCATGACCTGAGCCGAAATCAGATTCTCAACCAACCGACTGAGCTACCCAGTCACCCCTAGCTTTGTTCTTTAAGTAACTATAGTTAAGGTGCTCTGATAACATTCCATCTGAAGAGAAAAAGGAATGACATTATGTTAAGAATCATAATAATTCAGTTATAATATCTATGGAGAGAATCTTGGGTTTTTCCTCTGCGAATTTTATAACATGGTAAAGACTTAAGAGGTTGTAAATTTTGATATAAATAAAATCTGTATTAAACTAGAGTCTTCTAAACATTGTTTTTGAATTCCCACCTGGGTTTCTGTTTGCCTGCCCTACTTACTCATTTGTTGAGTAAAGATTTGTTGGGCCATTGCGGTTGTTCCAGGAAAAAGGGAAATGGCAGAGAACAAAAAAGACACATCCCTACCTTCACGGAGCTCATATTTCTAGTGCGCCGTAGACACATTCTTTATCCTCAATTATCTAGATGAAGGATTGCCAAATTCTTTCTTAAAGGATCAGATAATAAACATTTTGGGCTTTATGGGCCAAGAGGCAAAATGGAGGATATTATGTAGGCATTTATATAAGTATTTAACATTTAGCCTTGTTAAGATGTCAAAACTGTCCTTCACTTGGGGCTGTACTAAAACAGGCAGTGGTTAAGTTTTGGCCATGGAATGCCGACCCTGATCTCGATAAAACATTTGTTCCACATTTGATGTTCCATTTATCTCATTTAACCTCTTTTCAGTTAATTATCAAAAATTGTTGACTTTTTTTCTCTTTATGAAATACGTCATTTCTGCCCCTCCGATGACTCTGCTACCCTATCGAGTGGACAGTACTTCAACAACCACACAGTCTAGCCCTGTAGCCTGGGCCTGGGTTTCCTCAGCAAAGTGGTGTTTCCAGTTAAGCTTACTCCCTTTGATCTAGAGGAATTGAATTTTCTCCTGTGATAGATCACTTTACCTCTTGACTACACTGACCTTTACAAGGAATTATAAAGTGTTTCCTTGTAGCTTTCTCATGCTGGTTAAACTTGTACCCTTTGGAATCTTACAGAACTAATGTAATATACTCCCTTTCCCATGTGACATTTCTTTTCATTCTTACTCCTTTAGCTGTCTCTTAGGGGCTTGTGTTCTAGTTTGTTCTTCTCAGAATGAGCTTTAGTTTCTGTTACTTTTATAGTGTGTCAAGTAGAATAGAACCTTTTTTTTTCACTGTGGTTCAGTCTGCAAAGAGAGTGGGTCTGTTCATTCAGTAAGTATTTATTATTGAGTGCATACTTTGTGCCAGGTACTTTTCTCAGTGCTGAAAATGCAGCAGTGAAGAGTGAGACAAAAATCTTTGCCCTCATTGAGTTTACCTCTTGGCAGAAGGAGACAGACAAATACAGCATACAAATAAATTATATAGTTTGTAGGAGACAACTGGTGTACAGAAAAATTGAGCAGGGGAAATCGAGTGATAGGGGCAGACTCACTGAGAAGGTGATTTTTGAGTGAAAATTTAAAGTAGGTGGGAGGACCAGCAACATGAATATATGGGGAAGGAGTGATTCACTTAAGTGGAATAGCACTGCAAAGTCCCTGAGGCAGGAGTGTGTCTGGCGGGGAGGCTGGTGTGGCTGGAATAGGGTGAACAAGGGAGAGGGGCAAGAGATAAGCCTAGAGAAGTAATGGGGAACATAGGGGGTCTGCCCTGGCAGCCATGGTGAGGACTTTGGCTTTAACTCAGAGTGCAGTGAGCAGTCATTAGAGGGTTTGAGTACAGGAGTGATATGATCTGACTGATGTTCCAAAAGGAGCAGTCTGGCTGCTGTGGTAGGAATAAACTGAGGAGAGGCAAAGATAGAATCATTCAGGCAAGATTCAGGCAAGAGGGAAGGTGACTTGGATCAGAGTAGTGGAGAGAACAGGTTGGATTGAAGGTCAGTCTAACAGGATTTCCTGATGGGTTCATGGTGGGGAATAGAGCCCCGCTTTCGGTGAGCCCCAGTTCCTTCTCTCTCTCTCTCTCTCTCTCTCTCTCTCTCTCTCTCTCCC
>NW_026058790.1:0-14666 GCF_023721935.1 Panthera uncia
GAAAGAGCCTAAATGTCCATCAACTGATGAATGGATAAAGAAATTGTAGTTTATATACACAATGGAATGCTACGTGGCAATGAGAAAAAATGAAATATGGCCTTTCGTAGCAACGTGGATGGAACTGGAGAGTGTGATGCTAAGTGAAATAAGCCATACAGAGAAAGACAGATACCATATGGTTTCACTCTTATGTGGATCCTGAGAAACGTAACAGAAACCCATGGGGGAGGGGAAGGAAAAAAAAAAAAGAGGTTAGAGTGGAAGAGAGCCAAAGCATAAGAGACTCTTAAAAACTGAGAACAAACTGAGGGTTGATGGGGGGTGGGAGGGAGGGTAGGGTGGGTGATGGGTATTGAGGAGGGCACCTTTTGGGATGACCACTGGGTGTTGTATGGAAACCAATTTGACAATAAACTTCATATATTGAAAAAAAATCGAAAATAAAATTTACATATATATTTTGAAGTAAAAATAAATAAATAAATAAATAAATAAATAAAGATTTTAAAAAATAAAAATAAAAACAGTGTTTTTTGGCACTATATGCTAAGTACCTTGGATGTAAATTTTAAAAAGTAAATAAAAAAAGAAATAGATGCTTTGCTAAAACATGTATAATAATTATTAAACATTAAATGTCTAAATTATAGACACTTATAGATTATTAAGAGCAGAAAAGAGAATCTCATACCCCTCATGTCAAATTTTAGTAAAAACTTTAACTAGTTTCAAACATTAAACATTACATGGTTCAGCATAGTAATTTTTAAATTTCATGATGTCCAATACGTCCTAAATCTCTTAAATTGTACACAACATTTCCAATGGGCCTCCTTTGATTCTCTAATGTACTGACTTTTTTTAGACAGCTTTACATTGAAAGCATTTTCACTGATCCTCCTGAAGACTTTCAAAATCTATCAAGCTAGTTATTTAGAACCTATCTGATAATTCAACCTCAGTTATTTGTACAATATCTACACATACCCATACCCACAGAAATGGACATTTACGAAACACCATGAAAATAAGGACTTCATGAAAACCCCAAGAGAATCTGCTATTTACTTATCAAAATCCTAGATGGCCATTTTTTTCCTTTTGAGAAGCTTTATCTCCGTTTTTTTTTCCTGATTGTTTCTGCACACAAATAAATAGCAGATAAGATTGTGCATTCAGGATTTATTCAAAGAAAGTACTCATTTTTGTGGGACTGTTCTTCATTTATACAGATCATAGTTTCTTAATTTATATTTTAATGTAAAACACCATTTTTTTAAAAAACAGAAACTTAAAGTAGTTCATCTAGGGGTACCCGGGTGGCTCAAGTTGGTTGAACTTCGGACTCTTGATCTCAGCTCAGGTCATGATCTTAACAGTTTGTGAGTTTAAGCCCCACTTTGGGCTCTGCACTGACAGCATGGAGTCTGCTTGGGATTCTCGCTCCCTTCTCTCCCTGATCCTCCCTTGCTTGGTTCTTTATCTGTCTCTCTTTCTCTCTCAAAAATCAGTATTTTTTAAAAAATACAAAAAATAAAAAAATATGGTAGTTTAACTATATTTGTCTAAGACTTCCATACACTGAAACCCATGATTCCAAATGGTTGATCCTTTTACCAGATTTTATAGCCCCATAATTGCCAAACACCAGTAGACCTATATGGCACTACAGTTAGAAGTTAGAGATGTGACCAAAGGAACCTCATTCCCTCATAACATAAAAATGTATAATATAACACAGTTGTTCCCCAAATGTGGGGAACTTAACACTGAATACTTGATATGATTCGGTTAGTACACATTTAAAAAAAAATTTTATGTTTATTTGTTTTTGAGAGACAGAGAGACAGAGAACGAGCTGGGAAGGGACAGAGAGAAAGACACAGAATCCAAAGCAGGCTCCAGGCTCCAAGCTGACAGCACAGAGCCTAATGCGGGGCTTGAACTCAGAAACTGCGAGATCATGACCTGAGCTGAAGTTGGATGCTTAACTGACTGAGCCATCCAGGCACTCCCACATTTTTAATTCTGATGTAATGTACTTACTACATTTTAATATAAAAACATATTACTAATACATCAAAATTGTGATAGTATTGTAAGGACAAGGTAAAATAATACATAAGTTTTGTTTTAGGTCATTTTAACAGACAATAAGGAGGTAAATAATAGGTGGGCATGGCATAAAGACAATGCAAAACTTACGAAAATTCTGTAAGAATGACTTAAGTTCGAAAAACAGTAATATAATTGAAAAATAGTTGAAAGTTGGCTATAGTCTCAAAAGAAGCATCAAAATCAGGACATCTTAAATTACCATAACTAATTCATAGTTGTTACTGAAGTTAAAAAAGAGAATAATTTGGTTCCATATTAGTGGGTAATATCTTCAGGCATATCTCGAAGCTAATGTTTTATTCAATGTGACATTACAAGCATTTACTTTTACAAACCAAGCCAAGAAATAAATGTGCTGCATTTTAAATAATGTATAATATTTATAGATTTTTCTCCCACTCAGATATGTGCTTTACTCTGTAAAGGACAATAAATACCAAGGGCCTGAAAAGATTTGTAAGTGCTCCTTAAAAGCCTTTCTAGAAATTTATTTGAGCCACAAATATTAGGTACCATGTAAAATAAAGCAAAACTAAGAGTAAAGTAGATTGCATTCCTGACACTGTGTTATAGTAAGAATGTGACAAAAAGCAGGTTCCATTTAACAGGTGCAAAGGAAAAGGAGAACAATGTTGTATTTGTAAAAGTCAGATTAGATAAAGTTTTAAATTTTGACCACTCTCTCAAATTGTGTGAAATGTGTTTTTTATTTCGTAGGGGAAATTAAATACAATTAATGCTTTTTTTTTTTTTAAGTTTATCCATTTTGAGAAAGCGCATGCACGTGTGCGAGTTGGGGACGGGGAGAGGGAGAGAAGGAGAGAGGGAGAGAGGGAGAGAGGGAGAGAGGGAGAGAGTGAGAGACAGAGACAGAGACAGAGAGAGAGAGAGAGAGAGAGAGAGAGAGAGAGAATCCCAAGCAGTGTTCGCGCTATCAGCTCAGTATCCAATGTGGGCTCGATCTTACAAACCATGAGATCATGACCTGAGCCAAAACCAAGTGTCAAATGCTTAACCAGCTGAGCCACCCAGGCACCCCTACAGTTAATTTTTAAAAATAAAATTCTTTAAATAATATATGATATATGGCCTTTATTTCTATTTGGGACATAAGCTCCCACTTTGCGCTCTTCTTTTTAGAAGATAATGCCAAACTATAAATACAAATTTAAAATACACAGTATTAGAGTATTCAAGATACAAGTGCTTCAATACTTTCTGAAAAAGTCAATAGCATGGTAATTCAGAAGCATAAAAGACATATGTCATTCCAAATGTAAAATTCGTATAATGTACTCTATATAAATGATACATTAAAAAAAAAAGTCAGAAATATTATAGGATGATGTGCACTGAGAATCACAGCTCCTGATAATAGTGAGTGCTGACTGAAAATGATTTCATGGAGGTAATCCAAAAATAACAAATTATACTTTGAAAGGCTTTATCAGGGCAGCTGGGTGACTCCATTGGTTATGCGTCCCACTTCGGCTCAGGTCATGATCTCATGGTTTGTGAGTTTGAGCCCCACGTTGGGCTCTGTGCTGACGGCTCAGAGCCTGGAGCCTGCATCGTATTCTGTGTCTCCCTCTTTCTCTCTGCCCCTCCCCAACTTGTACTCTGTCTGTCTCTGTCTCTCAAAAATAAATAAATAAATGTAAAAACATTATTTGAAGGGTTTGTCATAAAAATTATCACAGACAGTAGCCGGGGGGTGGGGGTGGGAATCAGGGAGCTGAGCCTCAGGAACTCTAGCCAGCTTGTAAGATTAATCAAACGTATGTCCATCGAGATTAATGTATACAGCTTCAGTACAGCAAAGGGATTGGCAAAGTCATTAAGGCTAACTGTAGAAATACACAACATGTACACACAGCAAGCACCATCATAAAACCCCCTCTGGTCTCCACCAGAGGAGGAGCAAATGGAAGAGACTGTAGACAATAATTCTATTTGCCTTCAATTTATAAAAGTAGGGTTTGAATCAAGTACTCATTCTTACCACTCTGATATTTTATTGATAAACATTTTTTCCTCCTTTTCACATGGTTCTTTCAATCTGCCTTTTCTTTCCTCTCTCCCTTCCTCCCTTCCTCCCTTCCTTCCTTCCTTCCTTCTTTCCTTCCTCACTCCCTCCCTCCCTTCTTTTCTTCCTTCCTTACTTCCCTCTTTCTCAGTTTCTTTTTTTGTTTCTTTCTGACTAAATCCAGTTGTTTATAATATTATATTGTTCAGGACTATCAATGGTCCTGATCAATGGTCCTTACAGGGCCTCTCTGGTTTTGTATCTCTTGTTATATTGTTTGTATCATTTATTCCCTTCAATCATTCTCTTCTACCGAACATTCAGGTGTTAGCTTCATATAGATTTACCCAAGAAAGGTGATAGTGTCAAATGTGACCATAACTTAGAATTTAAAAAGATGGTGTTCAATTAATCTTTTGTTTTTTACTCCCTATTTACAATCTAAATTCACTCTCTGTCCTCTACATAGTATTCCAAAGTATATATACGGCACATTGGTAGTGTCCAATACCCCAACAGCAATTAATCTTCCTGGGAAATAGAAATTCTAACAATATAAGGTTGTTACTGCTGTGATTAAATTTGTTTAACACAACCTGCTGATTTCAAAATAATATATTTTTTTCTAACGTGTCTACTCCTTAATCCTATAACAAGTTAAAGTCCTTTCATTTCTGAAAATGAGAAAGATATACATAATGAATAAATAAAGCATGTAGTTAATCTTTCACAACTAACCTTTAGCAGAAAAAGACTGTCAAATTATCTTCTTCCCACGCAATTTATCACAGTCTTTTGTTTTCTAAAAAAGTGGAGAGATGTCCTTGAGCCAGAAAGCTTCATAGGACATATTTGAGTTCCTAAGGATACATATGAAATGTCAAAGAAATATTGCTACCGGACATTTTAGTACCTTAATGAGATCCTTTAACCCTTCCTTCTACTCTCTAGCTTTCCCTTATGGACTCCAATTGCTTATTACCTTAACAACAGTAGAATATGTTACTAATGTGACTACCAAATCTCTAGACCAAAATTCAAGTTCTTTAGCTTGATGAGAAAGGCATCAAAAATTGATTTTAACAAAAATTGTCAGTCTTTGCTACCATTTCTTTGTTCTAAGGACCTCTATATTTTAGGTTAATTGTACTACTACAACATCCCAACTAGAAACGTGAATTTAGAACTACAAGAAAAAAGAATATATATTTGGGAAACGATGAATTAAGATGACTTAACCTCACATAGCTGCTGTGGGGGGTAAATAAAGTACATATGGATAGTGCCTAGCATAGTAGTGCTTAGTAAAAAGTACTAAATTCGTATTAATTTCTCCTCCCATCTCCTCTTTCTTGAAATCCCACTTTGGTCTCTTTCTTATTTTGGATTTCCTCAATGACCAAGTGTCCAAAATCTTAGCCAACTGACAAATCACCTTTTTAACAAAGTCTTCTCATGTGACTATTCTTAAAGAATTTTTACTTGAGTGTAGTGACAATATCTCCTGTCAAAACTTCTAAAAAAGTGAGTGATGTAAACACAGTGGAAACTCAAAAATTATTTTTGAATGAACAATTTAAAACTGAAATAGTGAGTTCAGGGATAGAGATCCTTGATTCATTCATGAAGATCCAACATGTTCTGGGTATAATTCAAATAGACTGCATAAAAATAAACCAAGGTTCTACTGTCGGGGGGTGAGCACATACACAAAAGCACTTCCAACTACTTGCTGAGAGTTCTCAACTTCAACATTTCATGTTTAAGAGCAAAACAAGTATAGGGGACTGGTCATAAAAATGAAGAATACCTGGTCCCTATACTATGACTCTTTTTCTCCAAAACCTATTATTCCACAGCTTGAAGCTATTTATTTAGGCTATATCATTGATACCTATTGTCATCTTAAGCGACTGACCTGCCAGCCAGCTTTTGGAGCTGCATATTCACATAACTCTGGTGACCATATGTCCCAGTTTGCCTAGGACACTCATCATTTATAATATGAGGAGCCCCACACTGTCACAGGCAAAATGCAATGTGGGACTCAACATTCCATTACATTCTCCTAGTAAAATATCCTTACAACAGGGTATTATTAATTTTTAATATTCATGTTTTGAATATTTATGTTTTAACTTAATATTTAATTGTGAGAGTAAGAGAAAGGTAATCTCATAAAATTGTTTTTAATTACAAATAAGACCTCTGCTTTTATCTTACCAATTAGACTACTCATAGTCTTATCGATAATGTTTAAAATTTGACTACCACCCACCATCCTAGTCCTCTTTCCTATAATAGTATAAACACCCCAGTGAGTTTGCCATGAAACCATCCAGGTAACTCCTTGTGTATCATATTTACCTATATACATGTCTAGCGGTAATAAAAAAAAGTATTATCTTTTAACTGAAGGGAGTGGTTACATAAATTGTATCACACTGTCGAACTAATACTTCAACTTGCTTTTTCCATGCAACTTTTTTTTAAATTATTTTTTTTCTAAAGTTTATTTATGCATTTTGAGAGAGAGAGAGAGAGAGAGAGAGAGAACGCAGAGGAGGGGCAGAGAGAGAGGGAGGGAGAGAATCCCAAGCAGGCTCCACGCTGTCTGCACAGAAACAAAGACAAGGCTCAATCCCACGAATTGTGAGATCATGACCTGAACCAAAATCAAGACTCTAACACTTAACCTACTGAGCCACCCAGGCACGCGTCCACTGAACATTTTGTAAGTGGTTATTGTTGAGGTAAATAAATTGATTAATGAGATAAAGACATGTAGAAAATTATGTTTTTAATTTTTGCATTTGGCCTCATGTTTTTCCAGTTTGAAGAACTCTCCAACACATACAATTCATGTGTCTACTCATTTTAATTTTTTCTTGGTTAATTTTGGCTTTCTATATGGCCCTAGAAAATTGTCACTGTCTCTAGATGTCCTAATTTTTTTTATAAAGTCTGTCATCACCTTTGTACCACTACCTGGTAGCACTGCAAGTAATAACAAGCTGAAGTTATGTGTGCTTTCTGCTTTCTTCATGATGGCATTTACCAAATGTTCTTTTTATTATTAGTTTCAAAAGAATATTAGTTTCACTGATAAAATCTTCTGAGATTTTTTTATGTTTTATTTTTAATATTTCTGCCTTCTTTTCTATTAATTTCAGTACTGAACTCGATGGAGGTGTATTTTATTTTTAGTCTTCTTAAAGTTCATTTCATTTACTTTCACTATTTCATTAGTTTTATCATGTATTTAAGTCCTAAATTTCTTGAGTGCTCTGCTTTAGCCACAACCACAAATTGGGATATGTGATACACACATATTTGTTCACTTATGAACACCTTATAATAGCCATCTCCATTTCCCCTTGAACACAAACATCATTTAGAATTGTGTTTTTATCTTCTAGTCGTGTACTTTCCTGATTATTGATATCTAATTGCACTGTATTGTGATCAGGAAATGTGATCTGCAGGAAAACAATTCTTCCTGTTTGTTAAGATTTCTTCCAAGGTTAAACATAAATTTTTGAAGACTATTTTTACATGTTTGAAAAAATACATATTCTATATTTTGAGAATAGGAAATTCATGCAATTCTATTAGATCAACCCTAGCATTTAAAGTTGTAATTTTCAACAATCTTAATTTATTTTAATATTTTAAGCTATTTTTCCAAGTGATAAATATTAAAAGTTCAAGTATGGGGGCAGCTGGGTGGCTCAGTTAAGTGTATGACTCTTGGGTTCAGCTCAGGTCATTATCTCACAGTTCTGAGTTTGAGCCCTATGTCAGGCTCTGCACTGACAGTGTGGAGCCTGCTTGGAATTCTCTCTCTCTCCCTCTCTCTCCCCTTCCCCTGCTCACTAATGCATGCATTAGTTATCTCTCTCTCAAAAATAAACTTTTTTTAAAAAATTAAATATTTTTAAAAATAGTTCCCACTATGATTGTAGATTTTATATTTTTCAAATTGTGTAAAAAATTCCAAGCAAATTTTTTTCTTCATGATGAATTGTTCTTATGATGGGGAAACAGTCCTCTATGTTCCTCTGCTTATTTAGTGTTGTAATGAACACGTGTATAAATGTCTCTTACTGGATTTACCTGGATTTAAAGGGTTTTAAATTAATTTGAACTCCTAATTTTTTTAATAAGTATATTTAACATATTCACATTCATTGTGGTTACTGCTATGTTTGTATTTCTTACTGTATCATTTTATATTTTGATTTTTACTGCACTTTTTGTTTTTTCTTCTTTTGTGCTTTTTGTTGGGGGGGGGTCTTATGTCTTTTTGTTCTTTTTTCCCCTATTGGTTTTACATTATACTTCTGTTTTCTTCTAGTCATTAGGAAATTGCCATCACTTGCACTTATTTTTAATAGCATCTAGAGTTCATCAACATTCTCCACTTTAACAGAACATTAACATGCTATATCGTATTCCTTCTCTCTACTTGCTTCTGTTGCTCAATGTCCCATGTTGATATGGTTTGGAATTTTCTTTTCGTATTGTTTTTAAGCATTTTAAAGATTCTATACTTAGAGTTAGCAAAGCTTCCTAATTTATTTTCTCCCTGCTGATTTTTGAATTTCAGTAATAGCTCATTCATTTTTATTTTACTGGAACAATCCTTTAGTAATTCTTTCTAAGGATGCTTTATTTTTGAAATCAAGCTATTTTGGTTTTGTCATAATAATTTGGAATTTATTGGAATCTAGAGGAATATTTTGGAACCTTACAGTAATCTATAGGAATAATTTACAAGTTTAATCATTTACTTTTAGTTATATACTTACCAATATAAGTACAACTTTATAAAATATATTTGGTCCCATACTTTTATAGAAAGTTGCCTTTGACTAACACTGCCACTCACTATGAATAATTAGGAAATTTTAATACGCTAATTTTTCTGTCCTCATTTTCTTCTCTATCACCTAACTTGGACTAGTTATATAACTAACTTCTACTTCAAGTGTTTATCTTCAAAGTTTCTGAAATAATACTCTGTACTTATTACTTTACCTATTAGTTCAGACATGACCTAAAACTAAAAGTCAGTATTCTTACATCACCAAAATCCATTCTGACTTTTAAAAGCTCTAATTCAGATCTTGGAAGAAGATGGCGGCATAGGAGGACGCTGGGCTCACCACGCGTCCTGCTGATCACTTAGATTCCACCTACACCTGCCTAAATAACCCAAAAAACCGCCAGAGGATTAGCAGAACGGAGTCTCCGGAGCCAAGCGCAGACGAGAGGCCCACGGAAGAGGGTAGGAAGGGCAGTGAGGCGGTGCGTGCTCCACAGACTGGCAGGAGGGAGCCGGGGCGGAGGGGCGGCCCGCCGGCCAAGCAGAGCCCCCGAGTCTGGCTGGCAAAAGCGGAGGGGCCAGACGGACTGTGTTCCGACAGCAAGCGCGACTTAGCGTCTGGGAGGTCATAAGTTAACAGCTCTGCTCAGAAAGCAGGAAGGCTGGAGGACAAAGAGAGGAGAGCTGCTGAGCCCCCGGACGACAGAGCTCAGTTTGGTGGGGAACAAAGGCGCTCGCCAGCGCCATCTCCCCCCGCCCATCCCCCAGCCAAAATCCCAAAGGGAACCAGTTCCTGCCAGGGAACTTGCTCGCTCCACACAAACACCCAACTCTGTGCTTCTGCGGAACCAAACCTCTGGCAGCGGATCTGACTCCCTCCCGCTGCCACAGGCCCCTCCTGAAGTGGATCACCTAAGGAGAAGCGAGCTAAGCCTGCCCCTCCTGCCCCCGTGCACCTTGCCTACCCACCCCAGCTAATACGCCAGATCCCCAGCACCACAAGCCTGGCAGTGTGCAAGTAGCCCAGACGGGCCACGCCACCCCACAGTGAATCTCGCCCCTAGGAGAGGGGAAGAGAAGGCACACACCAGTCTGACTGTGGCCCCAGCAGTGGGCTGGGGGCAGACATCAGGTCGGACTGCGGCCCCGCCCACCAACTCCAGTTATACACCACAGCACAGGGGAAGTGCCCTGCAGGTCCTCACCACTCCAGGGACTATCCAAAATGACCAAACGGAAGAATTCCCCTCAGAAGAATCTCCAGGAAATAACAACAGCTAATGACCTGGTCAAAAAGGATTTAAATAATATAACAGAAAGTGAATTTAGAATAATAGTCATAAAATTAATTGCTGGGCTTGAAAACAGTATACAGGACAGCAGAGAATCTCTTGCCACAGAGATCAAGGGACTAAGGAACAGTCACGAGGAGCTGAAAAGCGCTTTAAATGAAATGCAAAACAAAATGGAAACGACGACAGCTCGGATTGAAGAGGCAGAGGAGAGAATAGGTGAACTAGAAGATAAAGTTATGGAAAAAGAGGAAGCTGAGAGAAAGAGAGATTAAAAAAATCCAGGAGTATGAGGGGAAAATTAGAGAACTAAGTGATAAACTAAAAAGAAATAATATATGCATAATTGGTATCCCAGAGGAGGAAGAGAGAGGGAAAGGTCCTTGAAGAAATTATAGCTGAGAACTTCCCTGAACTGGGGAAGGAAAAAGGCATTGAAATCCAAGAGGCACAGAGAACTCCCTTCAGACGTAACTTGAATCGATCTTCTGCACGACATATCATAGTGAAACTGGCAAAATACAAGGATAAAGAGAAAATTCTGAAAGCAGCAAGGGATAAACGTGCCCTCACATATAAAGGGAGACCTATAAGACTCGTGACTGATCTCTCTTTTGAAACTTGGTAGGCCAGAAAGGATTGGCACGATATTTTCAGTGTGCTAAACAGAAAAAATATGCAGCCAAGAATCCTTTATCCAGCAAGTCTGTCATTTAGAATAGAAGGAGAGATAAAGGTCTTCCCAAACAAACAAAAACTGAAGGAATTTGTCACCACGAAACCAGCCCTACAAGAGATCCTAAGGGGGATCCTGTGAGACAAAGTACCAGAGACATCACTACAAGCATAAAACATACAGACATCACAATGACTCTAAACCCGTATCTTTCTATAATAACACTGAATGTAAATGGATTAAATGCCCCAACCAAAAGACATAGGGTATCAGAATGGATAAAAAAACAAGACCCATCTATTTGCTGTCTACAAGAGACTCATTTTAGACCTGAGGACACCTTTAGATTGAGAGTGAGGGGATGGAGAACTATTTATCATGCTACTGGAAGCCAAAAGAAAGCTGGAGTAGCCATACTTATATCAGACAAACTAGACTTTAAATTAAAGGCTGTAACAAGAGATGAACAAGGGCATTATATAATAATTACAGGGTCTATCCATCAGGAAGAGCTAACAATTAGAAATGTCTATGCACCGAATACCGGAGCCCCCAAATATATAAAACAATTACTCATAAACATAAGCAACCTTATTGATAAGAATGTGGTCATTGCAGGGGACTTTAACACTCCACTTACAGAAATGGATAGATCATCTAGACACACGGTCAATAAAGAAACAAGGGCCCTGAATGATACATTGGATCAGATGGACTTGACAGATATATTTAGAACTCTGCATCCCAAAGCAACACAATATACTTTCTTCTCGAGTGCACATGGAACATTCTCCAAGATAGATCATATACTGGGTCACAAAACAGCCCTTCATAAGTTTACAAGAATTGAAATTATACCATGCATACTTTCAGACCACAATGCTATGAAGCTTGAAATCAACCACAGGAAAAAGTCTGGAAAACCTCCAAAAGCATGGAGGTTAAAGAACACCCTACTAACGAATGAGTGGGTCAACCAGGCAATTAGAGAAGAAATTTAAAAATATATGGAAACAAACGAAAATGAAAAAACAACAATCCAAATGCTTTGGGACGCAGCGAAGGCAGTCCTGAGAGGAAAATACATTGCAATCCAGGCCTATCTCAAGAAACAAGAAAAATCCCAAATACAAAATCTAACAGCACACCTAAAGGAAATAGAAGCAGAACAGCAAAGGCAGCCTAAACCCAGCAGAAGAAGAGAAATAATAAAGATCAGAGCAGAAATAAACAATATAGAATCTAAAAAAACTGTAGAGCAGATCAACGAAACCAAGAGTTGGTTTTTTTGAAAAAATAAACAAAATTGATAAATCTCTAGCCAGGCTTCTCAAAAAGAAAAGGGAGATGACCCAAATAGATAAAATCATGAATGAAAATGGAATTGTTACAATCAATCCCTCAGAGATACAAACAATTATCAGGGAATACTATGAAAAATTATATGCCAACAGATTGGACAACCTGGAAGAAATGGACAAATTCCTAAACACCCACACTCTTCCAAAACTCAATCAGGAGGAAATAGAAAGCTTGAACAGACCCATAACCAGCAAAGAAAAGTGAATCGGTTATCAAAAATCTCCCAACAAATAAGAGTCCAGGACCAGATGGCTTCCCAGGGGAGTTCTACCAGACGTTTAAAGCAGAGATAATACCTATCCTTCTCAAACTATTCCAAGAAATAGAAAGGGAAGGAAAACTTCCAGACTCATTCTATGAAGCCAGTATTACTTTGATTCCTAAACCAGACAGAGACCCAGTAAAAAAAGAGAACTACAGGCCAATATCCCTGATGAATATGGATGCAAAAATTCTCAATAAGATACTAGCAAATCGAATTCAACGGCATATAAAAAGAATTATTCACCATGATCAAGTGGGATTCATTCCTGGGATGCAGGGCTGGTTCAACATTCGCAAATCGATCAACGTGATACATCACATTAACAAAAAAAAAAGAGAAGAACCATATGATCCTGTCAATCGATGCAGAAAAGGCCTTTGACAAAATCCAGCACCCTTTCTTAATAAAAACCCTTGAGAAAGTCGGGATAGAAGGAACATACTTAAAGATCATAAAGGCCATTTATGAAAAGCCCACAGCTAACATCATCCTCAACGGGGAAAAACTGAGAGCTTTTCCCCTGAGATCAGGAACACGACAGGGATGCCCACTCTCACCGCTGTTGTTTAACATAGTGCTGGAAGTTCTAGCATCAGCAATCAAACAAAAGGAAATCAAAGGCATCAAAATTGGCAAGATGAAGTCAAGCTTTCACTTTTTGCAGATGACATGATATTATACATGGAAAATCCGATAGACTCCACCAAAAGTCTGCTAGAACTGATCTATGAATTCAGCAAAGTTGCAGGATACAAAATCAATGTACAGAAATCAGTTGCATTCTTATACACTAACAATGAAGCAACAGAAAGGAAAATAAACAAACTGATCCCATTCACAATTGCACCAAGAAGCATAAAATACCTAGGAATAAATCTAACCAAAGATGTAAAAGATCTGTATGCTGAAAACTATAGAAAGCTTATGAAGGAAATTGAAGAAGATATAAAGAAATGGAAAGACATTCCCTGCTCATGGATTGGAAGAATGAATATTGTCAAAATGTCAATACTACCCAAAGCTATCTACACATTCAATGCAATCCCAATCAAAATTGCACCAGTATTCTTCTCAAAACTAGAACAAGCAATCCTAAAATTCATATGGAACCACAAAAGGCCCCGAATAGCCAAAGTGATTTTGAAGAAGACCAAAGCAGGAGGCATCACAATCCCAGACTTTAGCCTCTACTACAAAGCTGTAATCATCAAGACAGCATGGTATTGGCACAAAAACAGACACATAGACCAATGGAATAGAATAGAAACCCCAGAACTAGACCCACAAACATATGGCCAACTCATCTTTGACAAAGCAGGAAAGAACATCCAATGGAAAAAAGACAGTCTCTTTAACAAATGGTGCTGGGAGAACTGGACAGCAACATGCAGAAGGTTGAAACTAGACCACTTTCTCACACCATTCACAAAAATAAACTCAAAATGGATAAAGGACCTGAATGTGAGACAGGAAACCATCAAAACCTTAGAGGAGAAAGCAGGAAAAGACCTCTCTGATCTCAGCCGTAGCCATCTCTTACTCGGCACATCCCCAAAGGCAAGGGAATTAAAAGCAAAAGTGAATTACTGGGACCTTATGAAGATAAAAAGCTTCTGCACAGCAAAGGAAACAACCAACAAAACTAAAAGGCAACCAACGGAATGGGAAAAGAAATTTGCAAATGACATATCGGACAAAGGGCTAGTATCCAAAATCTATAAAGAGCTCACCAAACTCCACACCCGAAAAACAAATAACCCAGTGAAGAAATGGGCAGAAAACATGAATAGACACTTCTCGAAAGAAGACATCCGGATGGCCAACAGGCACATGAAAAGATGTTCAACGTCGCTCCTTATCAGGGAAATACAAATCAAAACCACACTCAGATATCACCTCACGCCAGTCAGAGTGGCCAAAATGAACAAATCAGGAGACTATAGATGCTGGAGAGGATGTGGAGAAACGGGAACCCTCTTGCACTGTTGGTGGGAATGCAAATTGGTGCAGCTGCTCTGGAAAGCAGTGTGGAGGTTCCTCAGAAAATTAAAAATAGACCTACCCTATGACCCAGCAATAGCACTGCTAGGAATTTA
>NW_026058791.1:0-14650 GCF_023721935.1 Panthera uncia
GTCAAACAAGTAACATGTGTCTTGGAATCCACATGGCCACGGTTCAGGGCCAGGGTGGAATACATGGGATTTTCTCAGCTTTCACTCAGGCTACCACAGGGAGAACAGCTGCACAGGCAGAGAGAAACAAATCCAGGGAGATGTGTGTGCAGGAAGGTTGTCTATGAAGACACATTGGTTGTGGGCATGAGCAGGCAGAATGGGGCCATTTGATGAATTGGAGTTGGGATGACCATCACCATGAATTTGTATAGCAACTCCCCACAGTGCTTTCTTCATTTTCACAGCAGAAAACAGGGGTCTACAAGGGCTTATACAAGTTGAGGTGGAGCCATGCTCTGCTTCAACTTGACTGTCTTGTGATATTCTCACAACCCTGTTTCTGGTGAGTCTACCTGGAGCAGCCCTACAACTGTGCCTGGATTAGCCCCTCCATCCCTCCACCCTGCGGTACAAACTTCCCACTGCTGCTACACTCAGGAGTACAGCATGAACAAGCTGAAGTACTCTTCAGTTTTCCCGTGTGGAATTGAAGTGTCTGACTTTGAAAAGTGGTTAAGGACCTGAGCCAGTGTCAGATTCATAAATGATTGAGTCACCAAGGCACCCAAGACTGTTTTTTTTTCTTCCATTGGATAATCTTTCCTGCTTTCTCAAAGATGAGCTTATTATATAGTTGAGGGTCCATATCTGAGTGTTGTATTCAGTTTCAGTAATCAGTCTGTGTGTATTTTTGTTTGAGTGCCATACTGTTTTCATGACTTCAGCTTTGGAATATAGCTTGAAATCCAGAATTGTGATGCCTCCAGTGTTCTTTTTCTTTTTCAGGATTTCTTTAGCTATTTAGGGTCTTTTGTGGTTCCATACAAACTAGGATTGCGTGATCTAGCTCTGCATAGAATGCTGGTGGTATTTTGTTAAGGATAGCATGAATGTGTAGGTTGATTTGGGTAGTCGTTTTCAGATTGATGTGGGTAGTAGTGTTCAGAGTATATACCTCTTTAGTTAGGTGTATTCCTAAGAATAATATGTTTTCTGGTGTAATTGTAAATGGGATTGATTCCTAGATTTATTTTTCTGTTGTTTTGTTACATTGTATAGAACTGCAACAAATTTCTGCGCATTGATTTTATATCTTGCAACTTTGCTGAATTTATGGATTTGTTCTAGAAAATTTTTGGTGGAGATCTTTTGTGTTTTGAACATAGAGTAGCATGTCATTCACACATAATGAAATTTTGACTTCTTCCTTGCCAATTTGTATGACCCTTATTTCTTCTTGTTGTCTGATTGCTGAGGTTAAGACTTCTACTACTTATTAATTAGTAATGGTGAGAGTGGGCATCCTTATCTTGTTTCTGACCATAGGGGAAAAGCTCTGTATTTTTCCTCAATGAAAGTGAAATTAGCTGAGGGTCTAATCAGCTAGACTAGGGATTAGTCTAGCTTTTTGATGTTGACGGATTTTTCATCTACCCCTACTCTGTTGTTGTTGTTGTTGTTAATCAGGAATGGATGCTGTACACTGTCAAATGTTTTTTCTGCATCTGTTGACAGGATAATATCATTTTATTCTTTATTACTGTGGTTCTATCACCTTCATTGATTTTCAAATATTGAACCAGCACTGCAGTCCAGGAATAAATCCCTGAACATCGTGAATAATTCTTTTAATGTACTCTTGAATTCAATTTTCTAGTATCTTGTTGAGAATAATTCCATACATGTTTATCAGGGATATTGGCCTGTAATTCTTCTTTTTCTTTTTTTTTTTTTTCAACGTTTTTTATTTATTTTTGAGACAGAGAGAGACAGAGCATGAACGGGGGAGGGGCAGAGAGAGAGGGAGACACAGAATCGGAAACAGGCTCCAGGCTCCGAGCCATCAGCCCAGAGCCTGACGCGGGGCTCGAACTCACGGACCGTGAGATCGTGACCTGGCTGAAGTCGGACGCTTAACCGACTGCGCCACCCAGGCGCCCCTGTAATTCTTCTTTTTAATGGGGCCTTTGTCTGCCTTTGTAATGAAGATCCTATTGGATTTATAGAATAAGTTTGAAAGTTTTCTTTCTGTTTCTATTTTTAAAAAAACCTTTTTTTAATATGAAATTTATTGTTAAATTGGTTTCCATACAACAGCCAGTGCTCATCCCAAAAGGTGCCCTCCTCAATACCAATTACGCTTCTATTTTTATGGAATAGTTTGAGAAGGATAGGATTCTTTAAATATATGGCAGAGTTCCCGTGGGAATTGATTGGGACCAGGACTCTTGTTTGTTGAGAAGTTTGTGATATGATTCAATTTCCTTGCTGGTTGTGGGTTTATTTAAATTTTTGATTCCTTACTGTTTCAGTTTGGAAGTTGGTAAGTGTCTAGGAATTTGTTCATTTCTTCCACATTGCCCAGTTTTTTGGCATAGTCTTTTTCAGAGCATACCCTTACAATTATAACAATTTTTTTAAATTAACTTTAAACTTTATCCTTGTCATACCTGCATGTATGTTTCTGTATCATACACCATCTGTTACTTCAGTGTTGACTTTTTTCCTGTAAACAACCAAATAGGCTGCATATGCATGACTTGTACTCTAAGACA
Organism: Panthera uncia; assembly: GCF_023721935.1. Lineage (NCBI taxonomy): Eukaryota > Metazoa > Chordata > Mammalia > Carnivora > Felidae > Panthera > Panthera uncia. The sequence goes on from NW_026058791.1 coordinate 2,598, forward strand.
TTCTGTAAATATCAAAATTGCAGAGAAGACTAAAAGATCAATGATTGCCCCATTTACAAGAAGAAACAGTGTTGAATATTTGGAATACAGGGGACTTCTAGGACAACAGGGACACTGTGTATGATTCCAAAATGGTGCATAAAAACAACTATCCATTTCTCCAAATCCACACAATGTGCAACACCAGAAGGGAACAACAATGTAAACTCTGGAATTTCGGTGATTATGATGTGCCAAAGTATGTTCATCAATTGTAACAGATTGTACTACTCCAGTAGAGGATGGGTACATGGAGGAGGCAATGCATGTGTGGAAACAGAGTGTATCTGTAGCTTTATCTCAAATTTTCTCAAAAAAAATAATTTGGAAATTTGAAATATTTACAAAACATAAAATTTACTACATAATCAAAGTGAAGAAAGGTCTATTTGCACCACTTACCACCTAATCATAAACAATGCCACCAATGACAGTCCCAGAATTTTCTGGTTGCAAAATTAAAAAAAAAATCCACCATCTAGAAAGATAAACTAAGAAAAAAAATAGAACTAATAATGAATTCAAGAGTAGGTTCTTTAAAAAGATTTTCAAAAATGATGAGTCAATTGGAAAATAGATAAAACTCAGAAATTGTGCTAGACATCTCAGAAAAAAAGAGAAGACAAATAAATGAAACCATAAATGAATGAGGAGAAATAAGACCAACAACATATAACAAATGGGAGAATTATAAGACAATATTATTATAAATCATATGCAAACAAATTGAACAATATGGAATAAACTGATAAATTATGAGAAACATACAATCTTCCAAACTGAATCAGGAAAAAATAGAACATTTGAACAGACCAATAATTTCTAATAAAATTGAATCATGAAACAAAAAAATCTCCCGAAAAGCAAACTCCAGGGATTTCATTAGCTATAACGTCCATCACGTTTGCAAGCCTTCTGATCCTAATAAATACAGAGCGAGGACCCTTACTCGGGTTCTTTTCTCCTCCTGGACATTAGATACTCTTGTGTTCAATTGTGGGTCCTCTCTCTTGATTGACAAAAAACAATCTCCAGAATCCAAATCTGTGAAAGAGTAAGACCTCCCTATTCCTTGTTTACAACCCTGTCACACAGAAGGTGGCCCCCGACCCCTCAAGTCAGGACAGATGATGATCAAATGCAAACAGAGCAGGCTACCAGCAGCACAGTGACACATATGGGGACTGTCACTTTGACCACACAACGGTGTGCGTCAAGTGCTGTTAGAATCTTTGTCTTGGATGTGCGAAACTGAAGCCAACAATGTGCTGCATTCTTGCTGATGACACCTCATGGCCCCGCAGTCCAACTACCTAAGCAGAAGAATAGCATCTGTGACCCTGAGGTCGGCCAGATGGCTCAGTCCTTCCCCACAGTAACAACCTCTCCTGGCAGCTTGGGAGCATGGACACCCCGAGGACCTCGAGCCCTGGGAACACAGTTGGTCTGGGGGACATGGTCACCCTGCAGACCTGAGCCTTGTCAGAGGGGAAAGAGCACAGGAATGTACAGACTCTGCAAAGGAAGATGCCACATGTGGGGACCCCGTTGGGTCACTGATGGAGTCACCTTGCAGGGCACATGACAGGGACCAAAGGTCACCAGCTGAATTAGGAGAGGGGGGAGTGAATGAGGGAGTGAATGGGAGAGGCAGTGAGGAAGTGAATGAGGGAGGGTCAGGTCCACACAGCAGGAGACTTTATGTGGGGTGAGGTCAGAGTGTGTGATCCCCGGGCCCTGGAAATTGGCACAGGATGTGTCCTGCTCTCCTCCCATGGCTGACCCTCCTTCACATAGGAATTGCTGACATCCTGGATCATCTCCACCTCCTCAGGAAATGCTGAATGTTTCAAGAATCTGGGTACTAGGCAGAGGCCTGAACAGGCTCTTCAGGTGCCTGTTCCCTGGATAATCCAGTGACAGCCTGCCATGTGGCTCTTTTGTCCTCCAGGCACCAGGGAATGATATCACCTCATCTCTCAGAGATTCCAACAAGCAACCCATCAAGAAGGCCAAGTTATGTCCTCTTGTCACAAATGGGTAAACTGAGGCTAATAGCACAGCCTGGGGTCACTAATAAGACAAGCTAGGTGAGGCTCCCCACTGCCTTGACTTTGGATTGACCTAACCTCAGGCCTGCACCTCATTATTCTGGAACTCAGGTCCCTCCTCCTTGGGCACCTCATCCTCCTGCCATAGGGTCCCTCTGAACACAGGGGAGCAGAGCTAACCAATCTGCCTGGGACATGACATGGTGGCTGGGAATGGAGGACCCTGGGTTCTGTAGGCTATCCGTGTGCTGGACCACCTGGGCTCTGTGGTCTCTCCCAGCAACAGACCGGCTGGGTTCCATAGACTCTCCTGGTACTGGACAGCTACTCCCCTCAGGTGAGGACTTCTCACTGTGGATCTCCTGGGGTTTGGTTTCCTTATTTTGTCACCTGGGCTGCTGTCCCCAGACCATAAACCTGACCATCTGAGGGTGACCAGCACTGCCCCCTTAGGGTTTCATTTTCCTGAAGTCCTGCCAGGGACATCCCACATCTCTGACAACTAGTCCCCATGGAGTTCGCCTCTCCTTGGACTTGCATGTGTTTGCTATTCATCCCAGGAACACCATGACTTTGGAGCATTTTGGGAAGAGAGGCCTGTGAAACCTGTCTCTGGACTTGGGCTGTGAGGAATGATTTCCCCTCTGTGGTGTCCCTGCCCAGCTTTCTGCATTCCTCTCTTTCTGTTTTTGCCACAGGAGGAACAGCCATGTTCTGTCTGGCATCAGGCTGTAGTGTCACAGAAGGAACATGGGTCTCTACCCCAAGGTTATGACCATTTATACCAAAGGAGTTACATTTTTTCACATTTTTCCAATTTTTAATCCATTGTGGATTTCAATATCAAATGAGAAAAAATCTATTTCAAATATACACAAAATACAAAAATTAATCTGTCCCATCTTGGAATGTGTGGGCAGAGACAAAGACATCTATTGTGAGGTTCCAGGTATAGGAAAAATCAAGAGTAGGTAAAGAAAAGAGAGAGAATGGAAATTACTGGTTCCCAGAGGCTGGATGGGTAGGTCAATGGGGAATGAGGTCTCTGGGTACATGGTGTCCCTTGGGGACTGAGATATTCTGCAACAATATTGTGTGCTGTGGTTGCAGAGGTTGTGAGTGTACTCAATGCCCAGGAATTGTACAATTTCAATCATGTAAACAACTTTTTAAAATAATAATAAAGACTATACAAAACACAAAATGATAAAATAATAGTTGAAATATAGCAGAAGGAAAGCACAAATGGGGAGTGGAAGAAGCATTCTGCTGGGGTGTTGGGCAGGGGCAAGGCAAGAACAGGACCAAGGGCAGGGGCAGGGGTAATGACACAAACAGGGGCAGGAGCAAGGTCAGGGGCAGGGACTGTGGGAGGGCTGGGGACAGGAGCAGGAACAGGGACAGGGGCAGAACAATGGCAGGGGTAGGAACAGGATGAGGGGCAGAGGCAGGGGCAGGGGCAGGAGCTGGAATAGGAGCAGGAAGAGTGGAAGCAGCAGAGGCAGGAGCAGGAAGAGTGTCAGGAGCAAAAACACTGCCAGGAGCAGGGGCAGGATCAGGAACAGTGTCAGGAGCAGGAGCTGGAATAGGAGCAGGAATAGGGTCAGGAGCAGAGGCAGGAGCAGAGGCAAAATACGGAGCAGGAGCTGGCTCATTCTGCACAGTTGCTGGCTGTCCCTGCACAGGTACCAGGCCATCTTCTGGCTTCTGGACTCCTGCAGGAGTCCCTCCAAAGAGCGCCTCTCCCTACAGAGCTGCTGATGCCAGAGATGGTGTTGCCTCAAGCTCTGGAGACACAGTGGCTTCTGCTCCTGCAGCTGACTTTTCAGAATAAAACAGAGTGACATTTGGAGAGAGTCTAAGTCCCCAGCTGAGAGATGAGAAAGATCACCCCCATGCCTGCCTCTCCAGGTCCCTTTGCAGGCACAGAACACACCCCTGAGCCTCCCAGAGAAGCTGCAGCCAGGAACACGCACCAGGACCTCTTTCCTCCTGCAATCCACAGCTGGGTACTCTGAGGTCAGTTTTTGCTCCTATCCCCCACCACGACCTGGGGGCTCTTCCCTGAGTGACCAATCTCTGACTGGCCCCATATACCACCATCACCCACCCTCAGCCTTCTCACCCTCTGGCTCTGCCTACATGGGCTCTAGCTCCTGGACCAGCATCTGGTGGACCATTGTCCTCTGCAATGGTCTAGACTGTGACCACTCCAGGCAATCTCCAGGCCCTGTTTCTGGAGACTTCCCATTGGTCACTTTCTCCCTGTGTCCAGGGTGGCCCTCCTGGGTGGACACATGGGCACCTCAACAGGGTAGACTGAGCATGGGTCTGCCAGCCACTTCCTCATCTCATCTGTAGTCTTCTGTAAAGGCTTTGAATAGCAGCTGGCCCAGAGGTATCACAGACCTGCTCGAACATCTTCAGGGTCCTTCTGCCTTCCCCCACTGCTGCTCCCAGATTGAACACTGACCTCTGCACATCCTTGCACCCAGGATGCAGTGACATACAACTTCAGGGCTCAGGATGAACGTTGAGGACAAGAGAAGGCCCTAGAACACCCTGTCCCTCTCAGCCAGCCTTGACCTGGGTTATGAGCATGACGGCCCACTGGGCATCTAACCCATCTTCAGACTGCACTTGCTCAGGTGGGCCCTCCACACATGACCCTTCCTTCCACACATACACATACACATGGGGAGGGCTTGTGGGGCCACACAGATCAGTAAGAGTGGTAACAGGTTTGACTGGTCAGATCTGGGACTCCCGATGTTACCTTTGGGTCTTTCCAAGCTAGAAACCAGAGGCGCCCAGTGTGAGACATGACTCAGTGTCACCAGGATTGGGAAACAGTGTCACTGTTGGCTCTCCTGAGCCAATAGCCTCGTGTCCTGGGCACACAGCAGGAGAGCATGTTGCTTATGTGCAGGTTTCCAAACAAGCCCAGCAGGACGCTGTCTCCAGAATGTGGGTGCCTAGTTACCGGGTTCTGAATTCTGTTGTGCTCTGCTCTCAAGGAAGTGAGGTCACTGCCTGGGGTCCCCTTGCTGGGCTTCCTCCTCATACAAGAGCCACTCCCTCAGGCTGAAAAAGGGCTCCACTCCACCCCATGCCCTGTCCATACAGTGACACCAACACACCTCCCTAAAAGCCCCCAGGAGGCCTGGGTGCAGCCAGTACCCCAGCTTTGAGGATACAGTGATAGCTTGAGGCCAGGCTCCTTCCCCCAAGCAGAAGTGTGACCCTTCACAAATTCGGTCCTTCTCAGGGCCTCCCCAGTCTCGCCGTCTCCACTGTGGGGTCATTCTGGCATCTACTTCTACGGACATCATCAGGGGATCTGCCTATAGAGATGCCCCATACATGCTATCACATGAGGCTCATGCATATACTTAGCCATGGAAAGGTGAGAAAGAGGTGGACACAGCATGGAACACACTCAAAAGGGCCTGGGTCTGCTCTGGGGTCCAGATACAGGCATCGTTTCCTGCCTGGTTCCGAGGCCCGGTTGGAAAGTTGAACTCGTTCAGGTCTTGTACCCACCTGACACACACTAACAGGGTCTCTCCCATGATATTTGGGCTCAAGTCCCAGTGCCTCCTCTGGGCCAATGTTATGCGCAGTCCCTATAGTGTCTCCCAGCATTCCTGAATCCTGGTCACACATTCCTGTCATGCCCTCCCCTCCTGGGTGGGTGGACCATGTGACTTTGTTCTAAGGGATAGAAGAGAACGGTGGGGTGTCATTTCCAAGTTGCTTTATGCGGGTCTGTGGTTTTTCCTGGTTTCCTCTCTCCTGGTCCATGCTTTGTCTCTGCCTCAGACTGTCTCTGCGTCTCCACATGAACAGAGCTTGTGGGATTCAGGTTCCATGTGAGAATTCTCAGAATCCTCCCTGGTGCCCTGTCTCACACCCCTGTCCTGGTGTTTAGGTTACTCATGAGGTATACTCCTGCATTCAGCACTGCCTTGGAAACACTTCCAAAGGAGGAGCTGAGACTCTAGCAAGGAGGCTCGTGACCTTGGTCCCCACACTGACATCCACTGCTCTGCCACAATCTGCAAACCAAGGTCCTCAGTCCTCCAAGACCCAGGTTGTCCTCTGCTCATGACTTTTAGGGAGTAGAAAGCATTTTCATAGGATGGGATATATGCACTATATTCTCTAGATCCATCCTGTTATTGCAAATGGCAAGATTTCCTTCTTCTTTAAACAGTATAATGCTATGAAAAATAACCCAGAAAAGGCAAATTCCATTTTATTTCACTCATATGCAGAATTTAAGAAACCAAACAAATTAATAAAAGGAGGAAAGGAGAAACAGTCCAAGAAACAGACTTTTAATTCTCGGAAACAAACTGTTGGAACACCAGAGAAGAGGTGGGTGGGAGATTGGATAAAATGGGTTTTGGGGATTAAGACTATATATATTTTGAACACTTTGGAATCTGAAATATTTTGTAATTAATGTTGAAAATGTAAAAATTAAATGTATATTTCCTTCACTTCTAATTGCTTAGAGGAAAAAAATTCTCTAGAAACAGCAAGTAAAAGATGATGGAAGTTTAAAGTCAGAGAGTGGATATTTGCAAACAATGTGACTGAAAGTGTATACTTATATTTATTTTCAAATGAGAATACCTTCCTATAATGTACCTAAGACTCCTTCTTTTTCAGTGTAACTTAAATCCAAAAATCATTCACCGTCATGTGTCTTGAACCTGTGAGGGTGTGAGAAGCCCAATTGAAATGTTTTAAATTGTGTTCAGTGAAAATTTCCTTTTAGATAGTAACATAATACCATTTAAACAAACAAACAAACAACAACATAATGACAAATGACACAAACATATAGGAAGTTATACGATCCTCATGAATAGAAGAATTAATATTGATAAAATATATATATGACCAAAATAACCTAGAGATACAATGGACTCCGTATCAAAATGCTAATAGCGTTTTTTTTTCACAAAAGTAGAATAAAGAATACTAATATTTGAATGGAACTACAAACAAATCCAAATAGAAAGCAATTTCGAAAAAAAAAAAAAGCTGGCGGCATCACAATCTCAGATTTCAAGGTACACTACAATGATAAAAAACACAAAACATCATGGTATTGGCACAGTTACATAGATCAATGAAACTGAATAGAGACCTACACTTGTATGGTCAATATATTTACACCATTAGAAAACTGAACAGATACATGCAAAAGAAAGGACCTTCGTTATTTCTTAATTATATATAAAATAACATCAAAATGTACTTAAGTCCTAAATGTGAGACCTGAAAACCATTTATATATATTTTAATTTTTATTTAAATTCCAGTTAGTTTACATATAGTGAAATATAGTTTCATACATAGCATATAGTGACTCAAAATTTCCATGCATCACACAGTGATCATTATGAGTTCACTTCTTAATATCCATCACCTATTTACTCCATTCCCCACTGACCTCCCTCTTGGTAACCATCAGTTTGTTATCAATACTTAAAAGTCTGTGTTTGGATTTGCCTCTTTCTCTTTTTCGTCATTTTCCTAATTGGTTTTCTTTCTTGAATTCCACACATGAGTGAAATCACATGGTGTTTGTCTTTTTTTCTCACTGGCTTCTTTCGCTTAGCCTCATACCCTCTAGCTCAGTCATATGACCTTGCTAATAGCAAGAATGCATTGTTGTTGTTGTTTGTTTTATTTTTCTGGTGTAGTGATATTCCATTGTATATGATACCTATATATGCATTTCTTTGTCCATGCATTGGTCAATGGACACTTAAGTTGTTTGCAAATTTGGCTATTATAGGTAATGCAGCTATAAACATCTGGGTGTCCTTTTTCCTCTGAAATACTATTTTTGTGTTCCTTGGGTAAATACCTAGCAATGAAATCACTGAGTCACAGGGTACTTATATTTTTAAAGTTTTTGAAGAAACTCCATACTGTTTCCCAGAGTGGAGGCACCAGTTTGCATTCCCACCAACAATGTAAGAGGGTTCCTCCTTCTCTACCTCCACACTAACACATGCCATTTCCTGTGTTGTTGATTTTAGCCTTTCTGACAGGGGTGAGGTGATATCTCATTGTAGTTTGAATTTGCATTTCCCTGATGATCATCATATTGAGAATTTTTTTTTATATATTTTAAAAAACAATTTTTTTAACGTTTATTTATTTTTGAGACAGAGAGACAGAGCATGAACCGGGGAGGGTCAGAGAGAGGGAGACACAGAATCTGAAACAGGCTCCAGGCTCTGAGATGTCAGCACAGAGCCCGACGCAGGGCTTGAACTCACAGACTGTGAAATCATGACCTGAGCCGAAGTCGGCCACTTAACAGACTGAGCCACCCAGGCGCCCCCATATTGAGAATTTTTTAAAGGGTCTCTTGGCCATCTGTAAGTCTTCTTTGAAAAAATATCTTTCTACATCTTCTGCCCATTTTTAATTATATTAATCAATTTTTGAGTATTGAGTTTTATAAGTTCTTTATATATTTTGGATATTAACACTTACCAGATATGTCATTTGAAACTATCTTCTCCCATTCTGTAAGTCGCCTTTTAGTTTATTTGATCGTTTTCTTCACTGTGCAGAAGATTTTCTTTTTGATGAAGTCCCAAAAATTTATTTTTTTACTTTTGATTCCCTTGCTTCAAGACACATATCAACAAAGAAGTTGCTGCAGCTAAACTCAAAGACGTTATTGCCTGTGTTATTTTCTAGGATTTTTATGGTTTCAGGTCTCACATTTACATTTTTAATCAATTTTGATTTTAATTTTGTGTATGGTGTAAGAAAGAGGTAGAGTTTCATTCTATCAGAGGTCGCTAGCCACTTTCCCAGCAGTATTTTTGTGAAGAGACTGTCTTCGGCATAGGATATTCTTTCCTTTTTTGTCAAGGATTATTTGACTTATGTGCGGGTGCATTTCTGGGTTTTCTATTCTGTTCTACTGGTCTGTGTGTCAATTTTCATGCGAGTAGTGTACTGTTTGATTATTCCAGGTTTATTTATTTATTTATTTATTATTTATTTATTTTAAATTTACTTTTTTCATTCAAGTTAGTTAACATACGGTGGAGTATTGACATCAGGAGTAGAACTCAGTGATTCATCACTTGCATATGCCACCCAGAGATCAACCTATCAAGTGTCCTTCTTAATGCCTACAACTATTTAGCCCATCCCAATATCCCACTATCCACCTCCTGTTGGTTCTCTGTATTTAATAGTCTTTTATGGTTTCCTTGTTCTCTGTTTTTATCGTATTTTTCCTTCCCTTCCCCATTTCATCTTTTGTGCTTCTTAAATTCCACATATGCGTGAAATCATATGATACCTGTTCGTCTCCGGCTGACGTATTTGGCTTAGCTTAATACATTCTATTTCCATACACATTCTTCATATAGCAAGATTTCATTCCTTTTCCTTGCCAAGGAATATATGCCACATTTTCTTTATCCATTCATCAGTTGATGGGCATGTAGGCTCTTTCTCTAATTTGTCTGTTTCTAATGCTGCTGCTATAATTATTGTGGGTGCATGTGGCCTTCAAATCAGCATGTTTGCATCCTTTGTATAAATACCTAGTAGTGCAATTGCTAGCTCATAGCATAGTTCTATTTTTAATTACTTCCGAAACCTCTGTACTGTTTTCCAGAGTGGCTGCACCAAGAACACCTAACAATTATAAATATTTATCATCCCAGTATAGGAGCGCCCAAATATATATCAATTAATCACAACTACAAAGAAATTTACTGAAAACAATGTTGTAATAGTAGGTGACTTTAATACCCCACTTACAACATTGGGTCACTCCACCTTTGTAATACAACTTGAAGACTGGTATTGTGATACTTCCAGCTTTCCTTTGCTTTTTCAAGGTTGCTTTGGATATTCAGTGTCTTTGGTGTTTTCGTATTAATTTGAGGATTGTATAATCTCTCTGTGTCAAAAATGGTGTTGGTATTTTGAGAGGGATTGCATTAAATGTATAGACTGTTTCGGATAGTATAGCCTTTTTAACAATATATGCTCTTTCATCCACAAACACGGGATATTTTCCCATTTCTCTGTGTCATCTTCCATTACTTTAATCAGAGTTTTATAGTTTTCAGAGTACAGGTCTTTCACCTCTGTCCTTTTTAAATTTTGGTTTATTTTAAAATATCTGGTGCAACCTCTCTGACCTCAGCCGTAGCAATCTCTTACTCGACACATCCCCAAAGGCAAGGGAATTAAAAGCAAAAATGAATTACTGGGACCTTATGAAGATGAAAAGCTTCTGCACAGCAAAGGAAACAACCAACAAAACTAAAAGGCAACCAACGGAATGGGAAAAGATATTTGCAAATGACATATCAGACAAAGGGTTAGAATCCAAAATCTATAAAGAGCTCACCGAACTCCACACCCAAAAAACAAAGAACCCAGTGAAGAAATGGGCAGAAAACATGAATAGACACTTCTCTAAAGAAGACATCCGGATGGCCAACAGGCACATGAAAAGATGTTCAACGTCGCTCCTTATCAGGGAAATACAAATCAAAACCACACTCAGATATCACCTCATGCCAGTCGGAGTGGCCAAAATGAAGAAATCAGGAGACTATAGATGGTGGAGAGGATGCGGAGAAACAGGAACCCTCTTGCACTGTTGGTGGGAATGCAAATTGGTGCAGCCGCTCTGGAAAGCAGTGTGGAGGTTCCTCAGAAAATTAAAAATAGACCTACCCTATGACCCAGCAATAGCACTGCTAGGAATTTATCCAAGGGATACAGGAGTACTGATGCATAGGGGCACTTGTACCCCAATGTTTATAGCAGCACTCTCAACAATAGCCAAATTATGGAAAGAGCCTAAATGTCCATCAACTGATGAATGGATAAAGAAATTGTGGTTTATATACACAATGGAATACTACGTGGCAATGAGAAAGAATGAAATATGGCCTTTTGTAGCAACGTGGATGGAACTGGAGAGTGTGATGCTAAGGGAAATAAGCCATACAGAGAAAGACAGATACCATATGTTTTCACTCTTATGTGGATCCTGAGAAACTTAACAGAAACCCATGGGGGAGGGGAAGAAAAAAAAAAAGAGGTTAGAGGGGGAGAGAGCCAAAGCATAGGAGAATGTTAAAAACTGAGAACAAACTGAGGGTTGATGGAGGGTGGGAGGGAGGGGGGTGGTGAGTGATGGGTATTGAGGAGGGCACCTTTTGGGATGAGCACTGGGTGTTGTATGGAAACCAATTTGACAGTAAATTTCATATGTTGAAAAAAAAAAAAAAAAAGGGAAGTCTGACATACTATCACAGCCAAAAGGAGTTTAAAGAGACGTGACAACAAAGTGCAACGTGTCCTGCATGAGATCCTGGAACAGGTGAAAACTCTTTGGAGAAACTAGTGAAATTTTAATAAAGCACTACTTAATTATAATGTATCAATATTGGTCATTCATTGTAACAAATATCATAGCAATCTAAGATGTTAACAGGGGAAACTGGGTGTGGGGTACGTGCCAACTTTCTGTACAATTTTTGTAACTGTTCTAAAAATCTAAAGCTATTCTAACATGAAAAAAGTTTGTTTTTAAGAAAACAGAATTTAGAAATAAAGCATTTGCTTTTTTCTTTAAAAAAACATAAATAAATAAAAATAAAATATCTGGTGCAATTGCAAATGGGATTGATTGCTTATTTTCTCTTCGCCTGCTTCATTACCATTGTATAGAAATGTAATGGATTTCTGTACATTGATTTTGTGTTCTGCAAGGTTAATGAATTTGTGTGTTAGTTCTAGCAGTGTTTTGGAGAGTCTTTTAGGTTTAGTACAGATATTATCCTGTTATTTGCAAAAAGAGTACCTGGTATTTTTCCGTGAAATTTGGATTTTTTTAAATTTTTATTCAATTTTAGTTTTTATTTTTTCTGATTGCTTAAGTAA
>NW_026058792.1:0-14631 GCF_023721935.1 Panthera uncia
TGTAAAGTTTAAAATGGTTAAAGTGGCACTTTCATTTATATTTTATAATTTAAAAAAATTTCTGGTTATATAGATACCCCAAAAAGCCCAAAGACTTAGTCCAAGCATTTCAAAGACTGAAAACAGAGAATAAGGAAAAAGAAGGAGAAAAATAAAGTAAAATACTACCTGTTGTATATTTTATGTGAAATAACAAGAACTGACAATCGACCAAATAGCAGACAGCAAGGTTCATGGGGATTTCCCTAGAGCTTCTCTTCAGCAAGTTTAATGACAAAAGGGAATTCCTATTCATTTTAATTTCAATGTCTGAGACTCTCTGGCACCTGGAGACTTCATTATAAATCCCCTCAACACACACACACAAGGACAATTTATAAACATCTCTTAGGGCATATTGAGGGTGTATAAATACATAATTTCAGTAATTAAATTCACAGTTGCCAAATGACTTCCTAAGATGGAACATAGGGAATGTGGTAAGTGTTTGTGATCAATGCATCTGTAATGTGTGCTTAAGATTGGAATTTGGCTTCACAGAAATTGAGTTAAGACCTAGAATATTGGGACTGGGAATGGTACAGATCACTGGTCTGGAGAAAGGTAGGAGGAAGACTAAGATTGGAGAGGAAATATCTACACCTGTAATATTTCAGGCATATATAACCTCATCTACTCAACCCAATAATAATCTGAGATAGATAGTACTATGTTTATTTCCGGATGAAAATGAAATACAGAATATGTGTGACTGACATAAGGTCAGAAGGCCAGCAAGAATAGAATCAGGACTCTATCCCATGCCACAATGCAAGTGATATTACACGGTGTCTACTTCTGCTTCTTTTCCCATACTGCTTTGATAGTGAGTGAGACACAAAGTTTAAAAAAATAGTCATAGTAGGCAAAAAAGGAGAGAGTAATGAGTTTGAACTCCTTTATAATTGAACTGATTCTACACATTCTATACCCTTGATATAAAAAAGGACACAATATGGTAATCAGTTGTTGGTCTCTCTCCATGCTTTATATTTCGAAAGGATTAAACTGAATTCAAACTTGATTATTGGGAGACCCAAATTCATGATTGATGCCATGAGCCAAGATAAGCCAAGAGGTGAAACGCATAGCTTGTTACAATAACAAAAAATGTCTTTGGAACTAGATGAATAGATGTATAGTGAGGAATTTTGCCTTACCCAAAAAGAGGTCTGGCCTTTGTTTTTGGCTTCTAGGAAGTTATCTGTCATATCTGATAGGAGTTTAGGATGAGGGGTGGTCAAACTCTATCTCAGTGTAAGGGCTGACCACACTATAAATACCAACAATATAACTTAGGGTGAGAACTTTGGGTCATGTGGCACCAACCAATCTAGAGATTGAGTTCAACCATGTGTGCAATCAATCAATCACATATACATAAATTTGGACACCAAAGCTCAGGTGAGCCTCCGTGGTTGGCAATATAACTATGCATATTGTCACACATTAATTCCAGGAGGGTAACTCATTGTGACTCCATGAGGGAGGACAATGGATACTTCACATTTGCAAACCTCACATTCTACCATCAGCATCTCTTCCTTTGTCTGATTTATGATTTTAATCTTTCCCTATAGTAAACTGTAACCATGAGTATAATAGCTTTCAGTGAGTTCTGTGAGTCGTTCTAGTAGATTAGTGAACCTGGAAGTAGTATGGGAAACTTCCTGAACTTGCAGTTGATGTCAGAAGTGAGAACAGTGTCAAGAACTGTGCCCTCAAATTTGTGGTTTGGCCAGCTCCAGGAAGCAGATCAGATCTGATGTCACATTTCCCTCTCACCAGTTACAAAAGTCAACAGGTTCTTCAGAAAGATCTTTACATGGGGAAGAAACTTCACAGATTATCATTGCCCCTTGCCAACATATCTCAAAATTGCTACTTGGGCATACCCTAAGAATTATGTGGATCTCCTTCTAGATTCTCAGTTCTGTTCCATTGTCTCTTTTTCTTTCTTTTTTTTTTAAATAGCAACACTGCCATAATCATCATAGTTTTACAGAAAATCTCAACATTTGGTAATGAAAATCTTTCAGATTTATTCTTCTTTGAGGTAGTTTGGTTATTCTAGGTCCTTTATTTCTCCACCCCTTATCTTTCTCTCTCTCTCCTTTCACTACTTTCACTAACAAGTTTGCAAACACAGGTCCATATCAGTGTCACAAAGCTTAGTTTCTCTTAATTTCACATCTTGATTCTGCTGCTTATTAGCAATGGGAAGTTAATGAGCTTATCAAAACCTCTCTCTTCCATAAACGAGAACTTGTGTCACAGAATTGTGGGGGGAGAACTAAATGAGAGAGTGTATGCAAATAATGACAACAACAATGTCTGAAAAATTGTAGGTACTCAATTAATGATAACCATGATTATTGTGCCGGCTATTATTATGATCAATTTTATTATCTCCTAATAGTATTTATTTCTTCAGGAAGAGGAAAATTAATGCATTTAATTCCTCTGAACCCATCATTTTAGGAAAGACACAATGTTAGCTTCTACATTCTTTACCACTTATGCTGCAGGTCAGGAGTGATACTGGGATTATTTATGGAGAGCTGAAAAGGGGTAAAGAATCAAAGGCCTTTAGAAAAATTTGTTCCCATTATGAATCCTTTGTTAAGGAATGTTTTTATCTTTAATTTTTGTAGATCTAAGTTAACTGTGGATGAATTGTCCAGTGGGAACCACCAACAACTTTTAAAAATCATACCATCGTCAGCCTGCTGGAGAATGTCTTCTCACAATGTCACTGAATCCCATCCTTCTTCATTCCTATTGCTGGGGATTCCAGGGTTGGAAGTTGCACAAATCTGGCTTGTATTTCCCTTCTGTGCTGTGTATCTGATTGCTCTTGTTGGAAATGTTATCATTCTGTTTGTTATCTGGGTTGATCATAGCCTTCACCAACCTATGTTCTACTTTCTGGCCATGCTGTCAGTGATTGGCCTAAGTCTCTCTACTACTACCATCTCCAAGATGCTGGGGATCTTCTGGTTCAGCCTTCAGGAGCTGTGCTTTGGGTGCTGTGTTGCTCAAGTGTTTTTTATCCACTTTTTTACAGTCATGGAGAGCATTGTACTTCTTGCCATGGGTTTTGATCATTACGTGGCTATTTGCAACCCCCTCAGGTACAGCATGATTCTTACCGACAGAGTGACTGGTGTGATTGCTGTGATAGTGGTACTAAGAAGCTTATGCGTGATTGTTCCCATCATTTTTCTCCTCCTGAGGCTGCCTTACTGTGGACACAGAATCATCCCTCATACCTATTGTGAGCACATGGGAGTGACACGTCTAGCTTGTGCCAGCATTAATGCCAATGTCTACTATGGTCTTGGAAATATTTCTATCTTGTTTCTGGATGTGCTTCTTATCATTGTCTCGTATATTAGGATCTTATATGCTGTCTTCCACCTCCCTTCCCAAGATGCCCGCCTGAAAGCTCTGAATACCTGTAGCTCCCCTATTTGTGTTATCTTGGTCTTCTTTGGTCCAGCTCTCTTCTCTTTTCTCACTCACCGCTTTGGTCATGACATCCCCGAGTATATCCATATCCTCCTGGCTAACCTCTATGTAGTCATACCCCCTGCCCTCAACCCAGTCATTTATGGCATCAGGACCAAGTAGATCCAGGAACGGGTAGAGAGTCTCTTTGTTAAAACAAGATTGATGAGAGGTAATTCATTCAAGTCATGAAATTATAGGGTCTGAAAGGACTAAAATTTATGATAAAATTAATAAATTTCTTTCACCAAAATTAATTTTCTCTCTATATAGATATCTATAGCTATAACTATAGATGATATATATAGATATAAGATGATATAGATATATAGATAGATATAGAGATAGAGATGATAGAGATAGAGATAGAGATAGAGATGATAGAGATAGAGATGATAGAGATATAGACATAGATATAGATATATGTGAGATATATATCAGAAAAAATACTGCCTGTAATTGTTGGAGGTATGTACACTTCTGTGTGTCTGAATGTGTACTTGCAATGATACTCTCTGTTGACCTCTGGCAGAGAATATTACACACAAGAATAAATTTAAAGGAGGAAAACTTTGATTCACTGAAATAACTTTGTGTTAAAACTGTTTGGTGTTCTAGATCTCTTTCAGGCAATAATAAGATTTCTTTGACAGAGGTGTTCAATTAGAGATCACATAACCAATTACAGGTATTAAGTAAACTGCAACAAGTTTCTATAATTAATAAAGTACTGCTTAAAAATAAATAGTACAGTTTTAACTAAAGCTTATGCAAGCAAAATATGGGAATTAGACTAGATTTTTTGGTGTTTTATTTTTTCCTTTTCTGTTCTCTCAAGTTCCTGATCCTATGAAGTTCCTTATAAGCCTAACCTTCAATATAATACACCCTCATTCTTTTTTTTTTGAGGTTGTTTTTTAATGTTTATTTTTTCAGAGAGAAACAGAGTGCAAGTGGGGGAGAGGCAGAGAGAGAGGGAGACACAGAATCTGAAGCAGGTTCCAGACTCTGAGCTGTCAGCACAGAGCCTGATGCAGGGCTCAAACTCATGAACTGTGAGATCATGACCTGAGCAGAAGTGAGGCACTTAACTGACTGAGCCAGCCAGGTGCCCCGATACACCCTCATTCTTGAACTGACAAATTTAATACTATGTCATCTGGTTAGCCCATCCTGGAGTTAGTGTGGAACAAATGAAAATTGCAAGAGGGAATATTTTTCAACAGAGAAATTAGTTAAAAAAAAAGACAATAAAAAGAAATAATGTTACTTAACAATTGAAGTCATAATTTAGAAAGATTAAAAGATGCGTTCAGTGGCCTGAAATTTATTGAATAGAAAATTGAGTACTAAAGTATATGAAGTGGTGAGTAAAATGAGTGTGTGGATTTTTAGAAAGTATTATCTCACACTAGCATTTAGAAAGGATAGGAGATAGGGGTGTCCTGGTGGGTCAGTCAGTTAAGCACCCAACTTCGGCTCAGGTCATGATCTCATGGTTGGTGAGTTTGAATCCATTGGTAGCACAGAGCCTGCTTCAGATCCTCTGTCCCCCTCTCTGCCTTTCCCCTGCTTGCCCTCTCTCTCTCTCTCTGTCTCTCTATCAAAAAGAAATAAACACACAAAAAAATAGAAAGAATAGGAGGTAGAAGATTAGTGAAGCACAAAGTTAATCTTCAGGTATCTATGATTCGAGAAGAACTGGAATTTGGATAGAGGTAATGCAAATAAAGAGAGGGTATCTGCTCTGAAATAAAAAAGAGCCATAAGGTATGATTTAGCCACAAAGTGGCAAGAGACATCATGGATGACTACTTATTTATTTATCTGTTTTTAACTGGATGGCTTTGGGTAGGCATTCAAATATGTAAGAAGAAAAAAGAAAATTATTCATGAACATGAAAAATGCAAATATAAGAAAGGGGATGGGAAGAGAAATTGGACTGTAAAGAACCTTAGAAAATTTAGAATGTGAAAAAGTAAATGTAACAGGATTTTCTGAAGTGGATGAAGTCAGTACAAACAATGCACTATGGTTTTCAAATACAACAACAGAAAAGAAAGAATGATAATTTAAAGGAAATTTTATGCGACACCTGTGTGGCTTAGTCCATTGAACATCCAACTTTGTCTCAGGTCATGATCTCCAGTTCGTGGATTCAAGCCCCGCATCAGGCTCTGTGCTGACAGTTCAGGGACTGGAGCCTGCTTCAGATTCTGTGTCTCCCTGTCTCTCTCTGCCCCTCCCATGCTTGTGTTCTCTCTAAGTCTCTCTCAAAAATAAATAAATAAATGTTAACAAAAAAGGAAAGTAAATTTTAAAGACATGACTGACCTAAGTAAAATATTTTTCAGCTTAAATAAAGTCAAATTTAACTTTGGATGTTACAATACTGATCACTTCATCTAATTCTATGATTTTCCTAGTCATTTGTATTCATTTATTATACAAAACAAATGTTTTTAAAGTATATTATTAATGATGATCATTCAATCTCAGTGAGAAGAGTTAATATTGAGGTAACGGTAGACAAGAAACAATAGAGCTAACATGTACACAAGTTTTTATAATCACCCATTTAATTTCACATATATTATTTACTTTCTATTATTTTTAAAATTTTTAAATTTATTTTGAGAGAAAGAGAGGGAGCAGGGGAGGAACAGAGAGAGAGGGAGAGAGAGAGAATCCCAAGCAGACTCTGTACCATTAGTGCAGAGCCCAAAGCAGGGCTCAAACTCATGAACTGTGAGATCATGACCTGAGCTGAAGTTGGACACTTAATGGGCTGAACCACCCAGGCTCCCCTAGCTTCATATTCTTTATCCCTTGAACTAATGAGGTACCAAATACTCCCTTGATTTAAACACTTTATTCTGGACTTGTGTTGTAAAAGTCTTCCTAAATTTCTATGTCAAGATATATTTTTTGAGTCCAAGTATTTACTTCTGATCTCCTTCAAAAGCACATTGAATTAATAATAAGCTAGAAATAATAAAAATGTAGAATTTTTGGTGATTACAATATAAGTCATCAACAGACTGGATATTTTTTTAAAACTTCAAGGAAAGAGAAGGAAAGTGAATGGATATATTGGATAATATAAACAACAACATAATAAAACAAATGAAATATAGTGCTTCCAAGATAATGAAGGTCACTTTTTTTTCCAAATAGCACAAATTGTTTCCAAATTCAGAGCCAAACAATACAGTAATTAGAGCAGACCATGAAGCAATCACCAGGATACTAAACAGATGCCTATATTCATGGAATAAATGGGCCAATAATATTTCCTTATATTTTATACACAGAGATGTACAGTGAACTGATTGCTACTTCTATCCTCCAGAAAAAACATAATCTGATTGGTATCAAAATTCTCAAATGCAAAAGTCTACATGACTTGAGGAAAAAAAAAGTCTACATGACTTGAGGAAAATTATTTTGTATTAGAATTCAGTGTTCATTCAGTCCATTATTCATGTCCAAGAGAAAAATGAAGACATTTTGAAAAATTGAAAGAATATTTAAAACATGTTTTAAAGCATTAGATCGATAACAAAGTAGCAAAGATAAATGGGACAAGATGCCAGAAAATAATAGAAAGTAAACAAAAATGAATCCTGCCTTTGGTGGTGTTTTTCCTCAACATGTACTACGCATTTTCTGATTTAGAAGAGCTCTCAGAAAGTCTGGTAATATCAGGAGAGCTTTAACAGTATCACAGCATTGGGTAGGATTAAGCCTTGGAGTTCAGAGCTTGACAAGGATTAGGGGAAATAGATCACCAAAGGAGTGCCCAGAGAGTGAGGGTAAATCAGAAATACAGCAGTCATCACAAAGTATGTAGCCTGTCAGCATTAGCTCAGTGCTAATTAGAATGGCATGATGTGCTTTTACCCTAACTGCTCATCAGAACTGAAGTGAAACCTTTTTTGGTGATGATAACAATACGGATGACATAAAAGTATTCTGACAAGTTGTCCTTCATAAACTCAGCATTTAATAATAAAAAAACATATAACAAACACAAAAATTAACAGAACCAAAAAGCAAACAAAAAAGGAGAAAAATATTCAAAAGGGAACCAGATACTTAGATTACCAAATAACTATGATTATTATACAAAGCAAATTGGATGGCAAGATGAAAAATTTCAGCCATGAACCAGAAACTAATAAAAATCAATTGAAGAGGAGTGACACAAGCAAGATGGTGGAATAATAGGTCTTCAGCTCATGTCTCCTTATAGAAACAAATATTTGACAGTCATCCATGAACCAAAATGCCTTTGTGGGAGCTTTGGGATCCAAGAAGAAGGTTGTAAGACCCAGGTAGAGCCCATGACTGAAAAAGGGTAGCTTTGAGAAGGCAAGCCCATACACTAATGGCACGCCTCCTGACCATAGTCCTGGCTGCATACTGGAGGCAGCCATGTCTTCTGTGAACTTGGCTCCAGTCCCACCTGTATGTAATCCTGATACTAGCCACTTTTGCCAAGGGACTCAGTAGAATCCATGCCCATCTCTGCCCTTTGTAACAGGTATGCCAACCTCAGACCTGATTGTGATCCCTGAAGCAGTCGCCATGGCTTGATTCCAGCCGCACTCTATCACAGACCAGGGGCAATTTTGCCTGAATAGAGACAAGCCTAGTGGCCCAATGGGAACCAGTGGGGGCTACACCCATCTGCAACCCTGCTAACAGATCTGCCAACCATGAAGCCGACTGTAGGCCAGATGATAGCCACAGACCTGGTTCCAGCGCTACTCAACCATGATCTCAGAGGTAGTCCCATCAGTCCAGTGACCCAGCAGAAGGACTTTACCTGCCAAAATAAGTCTAATAATTAGAAGGGGTATCTGTTCTTTCAAACACACATACCAACTTAAGTTACATAGATCACAAACAATCAAATAAACATGACACCAACAAACATAACTAATGAACTCCAATAGCTGGTCCTAAAGAAATGAAGATCTATAAACTACTTAACAAATAATTCAAAATAATCATCTTAAGGAAGCTCAGTGCACTACAGGAGAAGATAGACAACTAAACGCAATCAGGAAAACAATACATGAACAAAATGAGAAGTCTAACAAAGGAGTAGGTACTATAAAAATGAACCAAACAGAAATTATACAGTTTAAAATATAAATACTAAACTGAAAAAATTCAACAAAGATAAAATGCAGTCAATATATACATCAGAATATTATTTAACCTTTAAAAAGAAAAACATCCTGCCATTGAAGAAACATGGATGAAACTGAGGACATGACTCTAAAATGAAATAAGCCAGTCACATGAAGACAAATATTGCATTATCTCAGTTACATGGAAAAGAAAGAAAGGAGGAAAGAAAGAAAGGAGGGAGGGGGGAGGGAGAGAGGGAGGGAGGGAGGGAGGAAAGAAGGAAGGAAAGAAGGAAGAAAAAAGGGAAAGAAAGGAAGAAAAAGAAAGAAAGAAAGAAAGAAAGAAAGAAAAAAAGAAAAAAGAAAAAAGAAAAAAGAAAGAAAGAAGTCAAACCAACAGTGACAGAGAGTAGAATGGTGGTTACAAGAGGCTGGGGCATGGGGGAAAAGGGAAGATTAAAAAAAAAAATTAGAAATAGAATGGTAGTTGCCAGAGGAAGGGGTGAAGAGTCTATGGGGAGTTATTGTTGAGTGGATAGAGTTTTCAGTTTTTGCAAAATGAAAAAGTTCTGGAGATAAATGGTGGTGATGGTTATAACAATAATATAAATGTATTTAACACTACTGAACTGTACATTTAAAAATGGTTGAGATAGGGGCACCTGGGTGGCTCAGTCGGTTGAACGTCCATCTTCAACTCAGGTCATGATCTCGCGGTCTGTGAGTTCAAGTCCTATGTCGGGCTCCGTGCTGACAGCTCAGAGCCTGGAGCCTGCTTCGGGTTCTGTGTTTCCCTTTATCTCTGCCCCTCCCCCACTCATGCTCTGTCTCTCTCTGTCTCAGAAATAAACATTAAAAAATTTATTTAAATGGTTGAGATAGTAAATTTTATGTTATGTGTATGCTACTACAATAAAACTCAGGGGAAAAAATGGTAAAGGTAGGAAACACAAAACCCAAGGGGAAAAATGTGTATGTTATAATAGCAGTACACATTGATATAAAAATAAGAGACTTGGAGATTGTGTTTTTCATCTTGTCATCCAATTTACTTTGTATAATAATCATAGTTATTTAGGAGTCCATGTATCTGGTTCCTTTTTGAATGGTTTATACAGAAGACCATCATGGAGAACATGAGAATTGGTGGAAAGTTGAAGGAAAGTGAAAATGAGCAGTAGTTATTTTCTAAGTAGGACTCTTGATCACCTAAGACAGAGTAATGTTTTGGAGAGTCATGAAGTAGAATTAAAGTTTACAGTTTGGTTGGGCATTTGCTGAAGTACTTTGCCAACAGTGGTGTATATACTTTATCATATGAAGCCCAACGTATATAATGGAGAAGCAGAGGGAATAAAAAGAAATCTTAAGTAGAGATTAGATAGAGTCAGGCTTGATTTGTAAAGGTAAATGTTGAAACAATGGGGAAAATGGATACCATGAGGGAGTGACCAGAGAGAGGCAAGGTATGTAAGCTTTTCATTCATCAAAAAGAGAAGCAATAAAAAGGAGAACATATCAGATCTAACCAGAATCTCTTTTGGAACACAGATATTATCTTCTCTCTCTTAACCACTCAAAATTATCTGAACTTAGAAGCCAAAAAAAAAAAAAAAAAGATTTTCTAATGTATTCAACTGTCCTTCAGTCTTTTCCTGTCTGTACTCAGGAAAATCCTGACCTAAGGCATGCCCTGGTACTAGAAGGTCTACCTCATCATCATCAAGGGAGGGAGACAAAGAAAGCTAAACTTTGAGCTCTAGCTAGATTCTGTTTTCTCAGGAGAATGTGGAGTTTCCTTCACCTTCTGTCAAAAGAGTTAAAACACATGAAAGCCCCTCTCCAAAGACTTTATCTGTTTAAAATGAGTTATAGGTTGTAAGGAGAATCTTTCTGAGTTGGAAGAAAGTTGATACTATTATCTACAGGGATGAACACTGTCAAAAAATAGACTGTTGGTACAGGGTCTAATGTGTCTATTTTAGGGGTCTCATCTTTTGAAATCATGGTCATAACACCAGACTGCATCAGGATTCACACATTTCTATTAAACAAAGCAGAAGAGTCACTAATAGCTGTTTCCTAAGAAGTCACACTCCGAAGACTTAATGGCTTAAACTTAATTATTTTCATAACATCATCCCCCAGAAAGACTCCCCCCACCCCTTCAGGATATTTCGCTTCCTAACAGCTCATGAGACATAATCTCCCCTGACCTAGAAGTTACAT
Source organism: Panthera uncia (assembly GCF_023721935.1). Lineage (NCBI taxonomy): Eukaryota > Metazoa > Chordata > Mammalia > Carnivora > Felidae > Panthera > Panthera uncia. The sequence continues at coordinate 10,921 of NW_026058792.1, forward strand.
CTGATATGGTGATTTGTTTCTGCAGATGGTAGGGAGGAACAAATAGTTAGATGGGCTTAATGACCCATCAGCCCAAGTTTATGTGCCCAGAGGACTCTGAAGGCTAAGCTCAGGGACCCTGGGACATGCTTAGACTTAGGGATGTTTTCACTCATTATAAAGATTTTCTCCATGTGACAGGATGGACTTGGGACCTGGAGGCTTGAACGGGCTCCAATCACCATGTGTAAGCACCTAGGCTTATGCTGTGGTATTGCTCCAAGTGAGGGCTGACAGAGGAAATATTAGAAAGGTAAGGATACATAGACAGGGGAGATGAGACACCATAGTGAGGAGGAGAAGAGGTAAATGAGGATAGAAGGGGACAGTAGTCTCTTCTCTGCTCAGGAGTTATCCAAAGCCCCATTATCCATTCTCTTCACAAAAGAACACAACAGAGTACATGGGACTGGAACAGACATTCAGCAGGTGAGCACAGAGATATGCCAACAGGCAATATGAAGAAATTCTCTCTCCTCTCTGTCTCCCTCTCTCTCTCTTCCACACATACGCACATGCGTGCACACACACACACACACACACACCTCACATAGTATACTCCTCACCGCTAGAAAGCCACAAATAGTTTTCAGTAGCATAACCACATGTATTGTCTCTAAAGAAGATTGCTTTGACTAGCAAATTGTTGGCAGGGAAACAGACCCAGCAACTAGGCTTGCTGTGATTCATCTGAGGCAGAAGAAGGCTACTGCAGGCCACTGTCATATGTTTGAGGCTAGATGTAGAAGTGTGACTGATGTCATATCCAAATAAAATGATGTAGGCATTATACATTTGGTCTGCCCTATAATCTTATTTGTTTTCTCCTGCATAATCCTGGTTTAGAGGTTCTCAATTCTACATTGCCCCCCTTCCCCCACCATGCACCTACTACTTTATGGAAATGTATCCAAGCCTTTTTAATGGAGCCCAGTACATCTGCTAGTTTAGTCATATCCAATGTCCCCCTCTAGTTTTCTGTGTCATAGCCTATTCATGACAGTGCCTGAAAGAAGTTACTCTCATCAATTGGTTGATCCCACCTAGCTTGAGAAATCTGTAGAATGAGAGAGAACACAGTTTACTTTCCAACTGAACTGTATTAGTTTATGTGTGAATCCATAGGATTCTAGAAATAAATCTAAATGTGAAGCTCTACACTTCTCATTCACTTTGCAATATTCTGGGTCATCCCTCTTTCCCTGCCTCCTTCATCTTACCCTATAGTCACCATGAATTATTTGTAAGTAATAAACTCTTTATAATCAAGTAAGTTATTTGTGCTATTAGGTGACATTCTTAGCTATTTAGAATTAAAAGAAAAATAAAATTTGGGGAAGGACTAATAGTTTAAATAAGTACCACTTATTAAATATATCCTAAGAGCTAGTCCTTTACATGCATCGGTCATGTTTGTGCTTAAAACAAGTCACATGGATAGAACTTATTAACTCAATTTTACAGAAAAAAACTGATGTAGAAAGTAAAGGAATTTGTTCAAGGATTCCCATTAGTATGGCATAGCAAGATTTCAAGGCATGTTTGAATGAATTCAAAGTCTGTATAAATCATCTATAATATTCTACTATAACAGTCAAAGGAAAAAGAGCCAGTGGGGTAAAAAAAAAACACAACTTCAATAAATTGAGAGTTGGTGGGCACTAAAAGGGAAAGATCTCTATTATCAATTAAGCTTTTAAAATGGACTCTGGGCTTTTTGTCCATGTGCACATCTAGAAAAAGATGAAATTACTACCTTGCCTTCCAGGAATAATCCTTGAGCTTATTGGCCCACACTATCTGCCACTATTTGTGGCACACAACTGCAGCAGAAATAAGGCAACTTTCTGACCAAAATTGTGAGAGGGTGGGTGTCCTACTGAATTTGAGGTATATTATCAAAAAGAGCTCCCTCTGCTTCTCCCCTGGAAAGCTCCCCCCCTCAGCCAGTAAAGTATCATTGAAAAACAGCAGCCCTGAAGATGGGGCTGACTCTGGACTGTGAATCTCATGATGTGTCATCCTACTTACTTCCTCAGACTCTCCTAAGTCCCACCAGCCATTGCCCTCTGATTTCTCAGCCTTGCATACTCCGATCAACAATGGCAAATATTGTTTTCTCCATATATATGAATAATTTTCTCTCTAGCTTCTTTGGGGACAAGAGACGTTCCTCTTTCTCAAGCAGAGCAGGTGACTACCAATTCCCTTGCCTGGGTATTACTACTCAGCAATAACTAGCTGGCAAAGTTACATGCAATCACATACATAATAAGAATCAGTTTAATAACTAACTCTCTTTTTCTCTATCTCTCACACATACACACACATAAGTGCACACTTACACAAATCCTGATTCTATTCAACAGCTAAATTCTGAAAAACTTAGAACCATACACTCCTGTGGCAGTGTTGGGAATATTAAAATGAATATCCCCCAGTTTTTGCCCCCAGGCAGCAGCATTTCTATTGGTAACAAATAGGTAAATACATAAAAGAAGTCATGTTGTATTAGATGCAGCATAATTATACAATATACTAGTGGCACAAAGTGTTAAAACAATTTCCTTTATTCATTTCAGGGATCAGGAAAGATTCATTAACAACACTTCAATTTTGATGTCACTGAAATTTGTTACTTGTTTTATCTATTCATACCTGAAGCCAGGAACAACTTAAGGACAAGGTGTAATTTTCTATGTTCATTATATGTTGTAAGAAAGATGAACGTAGTTTAATTGATAAGCAAAAGGTAATTTATTGTAAGAACATTAGGGAATGGCAGAATAAATAGTCTGGAGGTGTGGGATAGGAAACTAAGGCATTCCATAAGATCAGGAATCATCAAAAACAACAACGGTCTCATAGGAGAGATAGATTGAGGGAGATTTAAAGAAAGACCATCTGATTGACCACCCTTAAGTCATGTGCCTATATGAGATCCGTTAGGTAAATCCCTACATTTATATTATATCAAAAGACAGCCAATGGTATAATTCGGTCTTTCTCATTTGGACTTTGGATTCTCTAACACCATATCACACTTTGAGAAGTATCGGGTATAGCAGTTTCCCAAAAATAAAAAAGGAGCTATTTGAAAAAAAATGGAAAAAAATATCAAGCAGATAAGCATACACCACTAGGTGAAAGACTATAAGTTCCTTCAAAGAACTCACATTATTACAAAAGTTAAAGGCACACATAATATTACCCACAATTAATCTCAGAACAATAACATGTATTGAGAGTTACTCAATTACCCTCTGGAAAGAGCAGAATCTCTAAAGTTTGCAATCAACCACTCCTGCTACTACCTCCAGCACACCAGTTAAGGTTCTCTTCATTTTCTATGACCTTGATAAAGAAAAGATCATAACGAGAGTGAGATACCTACGCCTCAACAGGAATTCAATGACACTTGCTGGGAGAATGACTTCCATCAATGACACCCACTTCCATCCCCCCTTGTTTCACCTGCTAGGAATCCCAGGACTGGAAACTGTACATATCTGGATTGCTTTCCCATTCTGCATTGTGTACCTGATTGCCCTTGTGGGGAACATCACCATTCTCTTTGTGATCAAGACTGAACACAGTCTCCACCAGCCCATGTTCTACTTCCTGGCCATGTTGTCTATGATCGATCTGGGTCTGTCCACGTCCACCATCCCC
>NW_026058793.1:0-14620 GCF_023721935.1 Panthera uncia
AAGTATGTTAAGTAGTTACTAATATCCCCATTTAAAATCTGACACACTGGGGCCCAGAACAATTAAGCAACTGACCCAAGCTAGTAAATGGCAGAGTTGAGACTCAAACCAAGTCTCCCTGATTCTAAGCCCATGTGTGTCCCCCACCCCAACGTCATGCTCTTTCTTCCCCTTCTCTCTCTGAAAGAGCAACATTAGCAACAAATGAAAATATATGTGAGGGTCTGGCTGGGGCCCAGCTCAACCAAAGCCTGCTTCCAGCTAGACTGCAGGGTCAATGTTGTCTCCCCTGGGCAGTCTCAAGAGACCAGAACTCAGCCACCCTGGGACCTTTCAATGCCAATCTTAGGGAGAAGCTAAACTTCTGGGCCTCAACCACAGGAGATTAAAAGGCAGCAAAGGGCTGACTGCACTAGCCCAGATCATTCTCAGGCCAGACTGCCAGCAATCTCTTAAGCTCTTGGGATGTACCCTATGCTGCCAGGATGACAGATGATGGAGCTGCAAAGCCCCTTCTCATTACCCCCTGCTACACTACCTGCCCGCCCCCTATCAGGCTAGTATGGGATGGACAGCAGAATGCCTAATAGTCTCTGACAATGGGAAAACTGCTCCTCCTGGCCCTTGGTACTTCAAAAGAAACTGAGGAGTCACACCAAAAAGAGTTCTTGCACCCCTCCCATTCATCATTCTCCCACCCACTCAGGACCCTGAACCGGCACTGAAGCGCTGACCACCAAGCTGAGAAGATGGCAGTGTTTGCTGGTGCACATATCCTCCCCTCCTAGTACTCCCCAAAAGCCACAAGGCAGCCTCCACTGAAAAAGTTCTTCCCGATCCCCTACTGGCCTGGCCTAAGGGAAGACCAAAGGGCCGCAATTACTGCCCTTAAGCAGCAGCTCAGTGGTATCCGAGAGGGCTCTGCTCCAAGCCTTCCAGCCCAGCGTCCTCCTTACCTTATATATTAGAGCTGAGAGAGAAGGATCCCTGCCGCCCCCTCGCCCACCGGGGATCTTCGACAGTGGGTGAGGGGCATCAGGAGCACCACAGAGGCCCCGGAACAATGTGCCTGCAGCACTGGAGCTGGGGACAGTTACTCAAAGGCAAAATACTACTGCAAGAGACAGAGAAGGTAAGACCGTAAACACCAAGACTTGAAGACTCATCTCAACATCCCCTCCAACCCCTGCCCGGTTCTCCCTAAACAAGCACTACACCACTGCCCCCATCCTTTTGGCTTTAGCTTCCAGATGGAGTCTGCCCTCTTAAAGCACACCCATCCTCGTGTAGAAAGCAGAGGGAATCCCAGAAGTGCTAAGGGAGTCAGTTGGACATACCTGACCAGAGGAGCACCTGTTAAACATCAAACAAATCTCTGTGGCACTGACAAACCTTGAGAGGAACCAGATCCTGGCTTGCCTTCAAGGCCTAGAACCCTGTACCCCCACCAGTCCCTTTCCTTACCCTAACAGTGTCTCAACAACCTATGTGACAGAATCTCAAAACCTATACAATCACTTCTGGCTGGAGAGGCATATAGGCCTCAAGATACCACATGGATGGGGTACCATGTCCTTGAGGACCCAAGGCCACTTTTCCTCCCCAATCTAAACAAAAGAACTGAACAAGAAGACAATGACCCAAATCTCTCCACGGTCAAGAACTGAATTAAATCCAGGGATCTGGCTTCCAGATAAGAGGTACACTGTAGTACAGAGTATTATGTTCTGAGCTTGTCCCTGGTATGCCACCAAATGTTGGGCTTCCTTGCCCTTTGCTAGACTCTAACCAGGGCATGGGTGTTTAGATTATACTGACACGACTGGTATGGACACTCAGGTACATGTGTATCAAGGATGGGGTGTTGCTAGAAGGTAGATTTGGTGGGAACTAAGTAAGGAAGCCAATAATCAGATGGATCAGAGAGGGTGAAAGGCTCCTCAAGGAGCTCCCTGTGATCTCCAGGTGTGTACTCTTACTGCCACCATGATTTTCAGGTGGACCCTACAGGGCTCCAGATCTGCTCCACTGCCTTCTCTGAATCCAATTTAGTAGTTCCTTAAGCTGAGATGTAGCTCACTTCACAGGACAGCGGCAAGTGAATCAGGGAAAGAAGCAGACTGCATGTACACAACTCAGCAATAGGTCTGTCCCTTGGCCCCAACACCCCAGGCAGCAGGCAGCTGGAATGCAATGGATAACATATAGGAGGACACTGCAGTGGGTGCTGGAGCCAGCTCACAGGACTGTGCCCATCTCTTCCCAACTGTGTGTTTAATGAGGTCATGCTGGTAGCTTGAATGGCTCTGGGGGAAGTATTTACACCACAAAAATCATCAAATGCTAGAAGTCAAGGCTCCCCCCCTCCCACCCCCGCCAAAAGGCGGCTGCAAAATAATGCAAGGCCCCATTCTTCACACTATTTGCTTTATACGGCATGCCGGATTTGAGTTCTTCACTTGGGCTCAGAGTGATAGAACTGAACTCACACCTAACACGGCAATGGTACAATAACGCAAAGGGCATCCAGCTAAGATCCCCAGTACTAAGAGACAGCTGAGACAGAAAGTCCAAACCCTTCACTGCTCTAGCTCAGCTCCCCTTTCTCTCAAGGATTTCAACCAGGGGCCTGAAATTACACTTAGAAATTTCATTGGGAGATGGAGTTCCCAGGGCAATGTCAGTGGGCCCGGAGCAGCATCAACACCTGGAGGTAAAAATAACACATGCACCATTTCCTGCCTCCTCTGGAAAACCTCAGGCCATCCTCATCTCCCCTACTCTTAGCCTCAGTAACAGAAGAAGCAGAAGAAGCATGACTGAGGATTATGCTCTTTCCAATGAGGGACTTATTTTCTACTGAGGACAAAGAACGAGTATAATGCCCCCATTCCAATGTGTTAAGGGATAGAATAATAGAGTATCCAAGCCAGAAAAAATTATGACCGGCGGGGGGGGGGGGGGGGGGGGGGGGGCTTTCCCAAGAAAAGGTACACACACAGACACCACCACCACCCCCCTACAGTAAGTTCTGTTCCCATTCCCTAGGGACCACTTCAGGCCTCTGTTGAGGTTCCTGCAGGAGCACCAGGAAGGCTGGGCCACTGAAAGCCACCAGGAAAGCTGGCTTGCCTGTAGGTCAGTGGAGCTACCTAAGAACTGGGCAGACCTCTCCTCTGGGGTACAAAGATGAGATGTAGCCTTTTATACCAGAACTGCATGGGTTCACAAAACCAGATCACCAAAGCCCTTGCACTTCTAGAATTTTGGTGCCAGTTTCTCAATCTCAGACTTCTACTTCCAGAGAAATTATTCTTCCCTGGTCTTTAGATGAGAGAGCTACATTCAACCCTTGATGGGCATTCCAACCATCATCTTGATTATGAGCTAATTTTTACTTGCAAATGTCATAAGCAATGGGGCCAACCCAATGAAATGATCAGAATAAGGTGGATTCTTTTTTCTAGATCCAGAATCCCCTTGTCTTCTTCCTAGAAATAATCCCTAGAGCCTGCCCTATGTCCAGCACTAACCTATGTGCTCACTCCTCTTAAAGTAAATGCAAGAAGTCTATTCCAAGGTGACAAATCATTTACTTCTCCCACTCTTACACAAGGCTCCTGGAAACTCCTCCTCCTACCCCACAAAGTCTGCATGAGAAAGCAAGTGTCTGTGAGTGAGGGTGGACGGGTGTTTCCGGTCCCCATCCTGAGATCCACTTCCAGTTCCCTACCAGAAACAGCTACAGTTTAGGATAAACCTAGGAGACTGGAGATCACAGTCAACAACCCTCTTCATTGTCCATCATAATGGATCTGCTTTTAGTTATTTGCTGTGAATGGCAAATTGCTTCTCTTTCAAAAAACCTGATTGCCATTTCTGAAGTGAGAAGAACAGGAAGATGGGTATATACATGGTGGTTAAAGAAATTAAGGGGCATGAACAGCAATCAGGCAAGAGAAAGAAATACAAGGCACTCGGTCACTATTTGTAGATGACATGCTACTCTATACAGAAAACCTCAACACCTTCACCAATAAACTATTAGAATAAATGAATTTAGTAAGGTTGCAGGATACAAAATCAATTCATTTTATATAAATCTGTTGCATTTATATATACTAATAACTACCAGAAGGAGAAATTAAGAAAACCATCCCATGTACAATTGCATGAAAAAAAAAAAAAAGAGGGGTGCCTGGGTGGCTCAGTCGGTTAAGCATCCAACTTCAGCTCAAGCCATGATCTCACGGCTCTTGAGTTCGAGCCCCATGTCAGGCTCTGTGCTGACAGCTGGGAGCCTGGAGCCTGCTTCCAATTCTGTGACTCCCTCTCTCTGGCCCTCCCCCACTCGTGCTCTCTCTCAAAAATAAACATTTAAAAAATAGAATATCTAGGATTAAATTTAACGAAAGAAATAAAAGACCCATACTTTGAAAACTGTAAGACACTGATGAAACTGAAGATGATACAAACAAATGCAAAGATATACCATTACATGAACTGGAAGAATATTGTTAAAATGTTCCTACTACCCAAATCTAAAGACTCGGTGCAATCCCTATCAAAACACCAATGGCATTTTCCTCAGAACTAGAACAAATAATCATAAAGTTTGTATGGTACCACAAAAGAGCCTGAATAGCCAAAGCATTCTGGAGAGAAAAGCAAAGCTGAATGTATCATACTCTCAGATTTCAAAGTATATTACAAAGTTACACTAATCAAAACAGTATGGTATTGGCACAAAAACAGACATATAGGTCAAACAGGATAGGGAGACCAGAAACAAACCCATACACATATGGTCAATTAATCTGCAACAATGAAGGCAAGAATGTACAATGGGGAAAATACAGTCTCTTCAATAAATGGTGTTGGGAAAACTGCACAGCTACATGCAAAAGAATAAAACTGTGCCACTTTCTCACAAAACTAAACTCAAAATGGATTAAAGACTTAACATGTAAGACCTGAAACCATAAAACACCTAGAAAACATAGCAGTAAGCTCTTCTTTGGTCTTAGCACTATTTTTTGGGATCTGTCTCCTCAGGCAAGGACAACAAAGGCAAAAAATAAACAAGTGAGACCACACAGAACTAAAAAGCTTGCAAGGGAAACTAACAAAACAAAAAGGCAACCTACTGAATGGAAGAAAATATTCACAAATGATATATCCACTAAGGGGTTAACATCCAAAATATATAAAGTACTCATACAGGGCTGCCAGGGGTGTCTGGCTGGCTCAGTCAGTGGAGCATACAACTCTTGACCTCGAGATTGTGAGTGAGCCTCACGATGGGTGCAGAGATTACTTTAAGAAAAGTAAAACCTTAAAAACAAAAACAACTCATACAATTCAGTATCAAAAATAATCCAATTTAAAAATGGGCAAAGGAGGAGGGGTGTGGCAAAAAAAAAAAAAAAAAAAGGGCAGAGGAAGGGTGTCTGGGTGGCTTAGTCGGTTAAGTGTCTGACTCACTCTCAGTTCAGGTCTTGATCTCAGGGTCATTAGTTCAAGCCCCGCGCAGAGACTACTTAAAAAATGGGCAGAGGATCTGAATAGACATTGTTCCAAAGACAACATACAGATGGCCAAGAGGCACATGAAAAGATGCCCAACATCACTAATGATCAGGGAAATGCAAATCAAAACCACAATGATACAATCATCTCATACCAGTTAGAATGGCTAATATCAAAAAGACAAGAAATAAAAGTGTTGGTGAGGAAGTGGAGAAAAAGGAACCTTTGTGCACTACTGGTGGGAATGACACTGGTGCAGCCACTGTGGAAAACAGTACAGAGGTTCCTCAAAAAATTAAAAATAGATCTACCATGTAATCTAGCAATTCCACTTCTAGGTATTTATCTGAAGAAAATGAAAACACTAATTCAAAAAGATAATGCACCCTTATGTTCATCACAGCATTATTTACAACAGCCAAGATACAGAAGCCACTTAAATGCCCATCAATATATGAATGGATAAAGCTGTGATATATATATACACAATGGTATACTACTCAGCCATAAAAAAGAATGAAATTTTGCCATTTGTGAGAACGTGGATGGGCCTAGAGGGCATTATGCTAAATGAAAGAAGTCAGACAAAGACAAATATGATTTCAATTACATGCGGAATCTAAAGGAACACCACAAATGAACAAACAAAACAGAAATAGACTTATAGACACAGAACTGATGGTTGCCAGAGGATGAAATTGATGAAGAGGATTAAGAGGTATAATCCTCCAGTTAAAAAATAAATTAAGACATGGGGATATGATGTACAACATAGGGAATATAGTCAATAATATTGTAACAACTTTGTACATGACACATGGCACCATTTTGAAACATATATAAAAACTGAATCACTATGCTATATGCCTAAAAACTAATAACAATATAGTATGTCAGTTATTCTTTAATTAAAAAAAAAAAAAAAAAGAACAGGGGCACCTGGCTGGCTCAGTCGGTAGAGCATGCAACTCCTAATCTTAAGGTCGTGAGTTCAAACCCCACACTGGGTGTAAAGAATACTTAAAAAATTAATTTAAAAAAGAACAGCCTTCTGTTCTTGTATTGGCTTTAATGTTCGAAATGGTATTGTGGCAAAATATGCCACCAATCTCAACAGAGAACAGTGAATCTTTTAAGAACTTAAGTACAGTGAAAGTGGCTTCTAAACACAGGTCCTTCTGTCACAAGATCCAAACCAAGTTAGGTTTCATATTCAGTTCAGTTGTGTCTCTACTGGTTCCAATGCCCAGCTTTTTCCATTTCTTCCTCACATCTTGCTCACTCCACTAGGGGGAAGGCATGATTTAATTTTTAACACCAAAAAGAGGATTTAAAAAGTCAGTCTTAGGGGCACCTGGGTGGCTCAGTCAGTTAAGCATCCAACTCTTGATTTCGGCTCAGGTCATGATCTCATGGTTCATGAGATCGAGCCCCTCATCAGGCTCCATGTTGAAGGTGTGAAGCCTGCTTGGGATTCTCTCTCTCCCTCTCTCTCTGCCCCTAACCCACTCACGACTGTGAGCTCTCTCTCAAAATAAATAAACATTAAAAAATAAAAATAAAAAGCAGCAGCTCAGTCTAGAGCCTGGAAAGATCAGGCTCATTAAGAACAATCAAATATATCAGCCTGAACCCGAACATCCACTTGGTCTGGTCTTGTTTTTGGAGAAGAAACAAATATACCATGCTAGAAATGAGGGTGTCAAGTATCCAAGTCAATTCAGAAGAAAGATGGGAGATCAGAGCCTATCTCTGTTAGTGTCTTTATTTTCTCAGTTATCAGACATGCCCTTGGAAACACTCCTCAGGATACATATGAGTGCTACGACAGATCACATCCTGCTGCCTCTAATTTAAAGCATTCTGTGAAACTGTTGCCTGAAATGTCTAATTTCATACACTGACTAGAGACAGGCACTGCACGTAGCAGATGTATTCCTGGGGAGTGTTGCTGGTAAATCAAATTTTTATAATTCAAATCCTATTTTTAAATCTCTAGGGTGCTTACTATTTAAAGGAAGGAACTTTAAATCTCTTAATAGAGTAAAGAATCTATTAAAGAATCACTTCCAGTTGATTTTTTGTCAGTTTTGATTTTTATATTTAGTTTGCTCAAAGCAGTGGATAGCCTGCTATGTAGAGATTTAATATAAAAGTAATTCTGTGGCTAACTTCCATTCAGCTACATCTAACAAATATGTGAATTCATATTCTCCTTGATACACTTTTGATCATGTTTCACTTGAATCAGTGGCCTGAGCTTGCTTAGGTCTGCACCCTTTCTCTCTGGTTTCCATTACCTATTGGAAGTGGTGTTAGATGGCCTTGGTATTACCTATTTTGTGGTATCAAGTGAAAAGACATAAAAACCACATTCCCAAGCATTCTAAATTCATTCCCCTCTCTCAACCTCTTCTGATCCATTCTTGTCTCAGGCCCTACCTCATAGAACACTCTCTAGGCTCAGACTTCCCTCACACAGGCTGCTTTTACTGAGACTAGGAAGGTCTCTGATGACTAATCCCTACGCAAAGAGGAACCAATCCAGGGCTGCCATCACATTTAGCCAAGAAGAAATAGGAAGAAAGGTGGGAGGTGATGGCCACCTCCAGTCTAGTGGGACCTTAGAGGCTGATTTCCAGCTGCCAATTCCCTTCCCATATGAGAAAGGAACCCTGGGCAGATGCCAGGCATAAGTCATTTCACTAGGGCTGTTCTATGTGCCAAAGGGAGTCTACTTGCTAAGCACAATTATAAAGAAAATGACATCACCGCTCTGAATCACAGACTGAAAGCAAAACTGGGTTTTGGTTGATTCTCCATAAGAAACACACTTACAATGGCAGCAGAATATCTGCCTCTGAGGTTTGCTTATAACACAACTGATACTGGTACATCTTTTGCCAAAGGTAGGCATAACCACATACGCCAGAGGTGGATGGATAGCTAGGTACTCATGCATTAAAATTAAACCTTAATTTTACATTTTAAGTACCTTGATCCAGTTTTTTTTTTTTTTAATGTTTATTTTTGAGAGGGAGAGAGAGACACAGAGTGTGAGCAGCAAAGGGGCAAAGAGAGGGAGACACAGAATCCGGAGCAGGCTCCAGGCTCTGAGCTGTCAGCACAGAGCCCAACGTGGGGCTCGAACTCACCAACCATGAGATCATGACCTGAGCCAAAGTCGAACACCAACTGAGCCATCCAGGTGTCCACCTTGATCTAGTTTGTATAGTGAACTCATCACCCAGTTCCAGACTCTCTTCCCAGGACAGAATTACTTCATTGTTTACATGGTATCAAAGGCCTAGGAAATTTTCCTAGGGTTTTTCTTATGCAAAGCATTTTATTCTGCTGCTAACAGGAAACTATCTGTTTGGTTCACTTCAAGTAACAAAATTCTTGCTCACCTACTTGGCTATTTCTGGTCTATAGCTTTCAGTTAGGCTCTACAGCCTTACGAGTCATGGAGCCAACTTGAATCAACACTGCATACTGTTTCAAAAAGGGATGAATTACTTTTTTTTTTTCTAGAAATGCACATATATAACATCCTCTAACCCACTCCGCAGTCCCCCTTTTTATATTTCTGAGCAGCTCTGAGGTTAAATTTGGATTTCTTGGCAGCATGAGGAATTACTATTATTAGTCCACACTGCTTTCTGAAGCATACCTCCAATTCGGGGGGATTCCCAACTATACTAGGAGTCTCTCTGGCTCTCTCTGTGGAAATGACCTTGAAGGTACATGGTAGGAAAACTTGCTCTCCTTACTATCCCATACCCAAAAAGCCATAGTGCCAATAAATAAGGAATAAGCAAAACCATATTCTTTGGGGGAAGAGAAAGAAATTCCATCACTCAGGGAACCATTCTGTGAAGATACCCAGGGTAGCTCTGATGTGCTCTCGTGCCCTGTCCACCTCCAAGAGAAAACACCTGTAGAACCAAATGCTTCTCAAAGCCCATCAGACAAAGACTGTTTATAATACAGATATAAGGCCCAGGCAAGCGCTTCTCCACATACACAGGTGCTAAGCAGGCCCTAGACAGAGACTGTCTTTTTGCCCCCACAAATCCAGGGGAGAGAAAGGCCATGAAGCTGGATTTCCTTGGATTTAAACCTCATGTTCAAAAACCTTAATAAAAGTGCTTGTTCCTGTGTCTTCTTCCCTCCGCCACCATCAGGAATTTTGACATTCTGGAGGTACTAATCAGAACAAAACTGAAAAGGAAGAGCTTTGTTTCCAAAACATACTGCCGGTTCCTCTGCAACTATTTCTTCCAGTAAACCAAGCCTCCACCTCTTGAGTATTTCACTAGAGCCAGGGAAGCTAGAAAGCCCATCCCCCACCCAATGAGAGCTCAACTCCTAGCCAGCTCCCCCTCCCCTCTGCGGATACAAAACACCAAGCACACAGACTGGGAAGAACATCCGGCTCTTATCGGGATCCCTAGTTAGGGCCTACCAGAATCCCTTTAGAAAGTTACAGGCAGGCCACAGAAGGCTGGGAAACATGTTATGGAAATAGGATTGCCATAACTCAAAGAAACCAGACACCCTGCACACACCACATCACACCACCCCACCCCCAGGCCAAAGTGGAGGAGCCTGATCCCAGGCCTTGCTCCTGCCCAGGACTTGGCAGGCCAGCTGGCTTCTCCCTCCACCTGCCTTTCATACAGCCAAGCCCCTCAAATTACCAACACACTAAGGGCCTTGGAGACAAGCAAGCCTGTTTTGCCACTTAGGAAGCTGGAAGGAACCTTGAGTTAAGCGAACCCAACCCCCTCTTTTTATATGGAAGCACACTAGCCACGCCAGAACTAGAACTCAGGTCTTGCAACCTCACAGTCAACCAAGGCCCTTATGTATTGGTTCTAAGTACCCAACTCTCAAGGCTCAGCCTGCAAAGGACTTGGCACCAGACCAGCTCAGTCCAGAGGACTCCAGAGACTGCCTGCTGAGACCACACCACCCTGCAAATCCCACTGTGGAGACAAAAACATAAAAACAGAAAAAAAAACCCATCTCTTATACCCTTTTAGCAGACTTCCCCGTAGGTTTCTCTGCTTCCCTCCACCCCTGCACGTCATCCAGCCCTCTCTCATACCTGCTGTCTTATCCTCATCACACACGGCTTTCTTTATCACAAGCAATACCTTTTGCATCCACCTCCACCTCCTCAGCTCCAGAGGGGCTGGGTAGAGAAGATGGAATAAAAGTGGGAATTGCAAAGGGACATGGACGTGGATAGCCTCCGAAAAAAAAAAAACAGAATGGGACTGTAAAGAAGCCTTGAGAGGTGGGGGTAATGGGTCAAATACAACCATAACAAACCAGGAAATGAGGGGTGGATTTTCTTTCTGCATGTTGGGAAGAAATAGAGGTGTGGGGGCTAGATAAGAGTCTGAGAATGAGAATGTCTAATGCCTGAGAACTGAGTAACTCAAGGTAGGAGAATTTAAGAGGCTGTTGTGGGTATCTTGGGAATTTCTGGATAGTACCTGAGAAAGAAAAACTAAGAAACCCCTGAAGGAGACAAGGCCCTTTTCAGTAGAGAAAGAGCTGACATTCACTAAAGAAATATGATGGGAAAGGTCTTGAGGGGGAGGGGGCGGAGGCAGTGTTTCTTAACCCTGGCTGCACATTACAAAGAATTAACCTAGGGAGCTTTAAAAATACATACAAATAACCAAGCCCCACCCTAGGCCTTACACCAGATCTTTGAAGGTGGGGTCCAGGTGACTGATTTTTTCAAATGTGCAGCCAGTGTTGAGAAACATGGAGATACAAGAAAAGCTAAAAACACAGCTGGAATATTTAAGGATGGTGCTGCTAAAGGACTGGGAAAAGGCAAGTTAGAGACCAGCTTAGGGAGAAGGGAGCCCAAGTTTGGGAGGACCCCTGAATGGTAGGTAGAGCCCTATGGGAAGAAAAGCAATAAGGAAGGATAAGTTTGTAAAAGAACTATAGTCTAGCTCTGGAGACACCACCACACAATTTAAGGAGGATATACAGGGAACAGACCTGCTTGCAAAACAATGAGGCCCAAGTATGGGGCAGAGGCCATAAGGCCAATTCTGGGGACAAAGGGTCTGGTGTAGAGAACTAAATGAGCTTCAGCCTCATTTCGGAAAGGACAGCAACAAGTCTAGGGGGTAAAATGAGGAAGACAATGAGACCCAAATTGTAAATAGAAGGCGTAAATAGAAGGCATTCTGATGTATAAAAAAACAACAAGGGTTAAAAATTGTGGGGAAACAGGATTATGGAGCAGTTTCAAAGAGTGTGAGGGCAGAAATACAGAGTATATTTGAAGAAGAGATGGATGACAACAAGGGCTGCCTTGGGAAAAAGAGAAGTAGAGAGAGGAAAGCTGAGTGATAAATTCTGCCTAGCTTGGGCAGGGGCAAGTATGTATGAGGCAAGTTCAGAAAACCACTGGTGCTGTTTCAGAAGGACGTGCAGCCTTTCTCTCCAATTAATGGGGGAAGACTGGGATCAGATTTTGAGGGAAGAAACTTGCAAAGGCCCAGTATCCAGAGTTTGGGGCCTGATTTGCAGGCACTGGAGGTACAGAGAAAGAAAGGAGGCCTTCAATAGAAACAGGGTGGGCTGAGTTCTGTGATCTAATGATGGGATTCAATTAAGAAGGGAAGAATAAGAGTAAAATGAGTTCCAGCTGAGATCAAGTGTTTAGAGGCTAGGAGAGTTTATAAGAGTGTTGGGGGGAACCCCACTAAGGGAACAGGACGGCAAACAGAAGTCCAAAGTGTTTGAAAAATAAAAGGAAGAAGGTTGGGAGCCAGGGATAAACGAGCTAACTGGGAAAGGGGTGTCGAGGGAGGAAGAATGGGAAAAGATAAAGCAGGAGTTAAGGGACCAGAGGGACAGTGGGGCATCACTGTAAAAACTATTAGGCCTGAGAAAAGCGGGGGAGGGGAAAGGGTAATGAGTACAGTTGAGAGCTGAAGGTTGGAGCCTAACTGGGGGAGGGGCGGCAGTGATAAGACAGGGGTTTGGAGGATGCAGTTTCAAGGAAAGAGAGTCAAAGCCAAGGGTTAAGTAACTAAAGAGGGAGGAAGATAGATTTGGGGAAATGGGAAACAATCTGGGGAATGTGGATGAAGGAGAAAGCCCAGTTTGGGGAATGGGGCACCGTCCGACAGGACTTAAAGGAAATGGGGACTGGATTCGAAGGTTGAGTCCTGGTTTGCGTGGGGGTTGGGGGTGGGGGCTTTGCGGGAGAAGGAGGCCCGGATGAGGGGGATGGGCCAGGCTGGAGGGAAGGGGCTAAAGGGCGGAAGGAGGCCCCGTTGCGGGTTTGGGGCTTGGACTGGGGTGGCTGAAGTAGGGAAAGGACCCAGTGGGGGGGTGGGCAGGACCCCGCTGTGGGAGCGGGAACCGGCCGGGGATGGGGGGAGGGCCTCTGAGGCAGATGCGGGGAGGAGGGGGGCGGGGAGCCTGGGCCGGGCCGTTACCTGTCCTGGGTGTTTATCATCCTCGGCGACTCTGCTCAGGGTGAGAGGAGGCGGCGCAGGGAATGGGTAGGTGGATGAGAGGGTGGGTGTGGGGTCGCGCGCGCGGGGCCGATCTCTGCGGGCTAAGTCCCTGTCAGGCCGCGGGCCCAGAGCCCTCCTCCTGCCTCAGCGAGCGCCTGCCTTCAACTGACCCTCCCCGGCCGCCGCCGACGCCGCCGCAACCGCCCCGCCCCCGGTGCCTCATCTGCATAGCCCCACCCCGGTGCCGCACGGTGTCCTGGGAAACTGGGGCTCACAACAAAGGGCAAAGCCCGGCCCCGCCTCCGCGCAGGCGCACCAGGGCGTGAGGGGGTCTGGATGCGGACCCTCATCTGCGGGCGGCTATGGCCGTGGCGGTGGCTTTAAGTTGCGCAGCAGGAAGGGTGCGTTGTATTTCAAGTAGAGTTTTCTGAGCATTGGCCTGACCTAGTCCTCGTCCCTAGGCCTTGTTTGCATGGGGCCAAGCAGAGGTGTGTCATTTGTAGGCCCTGGGAGGATATTTTATTATACAAAACAAAATCAGAAATCTAAGAGTAGTACACATATATTTGCGCCATTCCCAGACTAAGCCCAGGTTCACAGATCTCAGTTACCTCAACTCACAATGTAGATCAATAATCTCAGCTGCCAGTTGAGATCAACAATCTCTGCATCTGAAAGACACCTCAGGTCAATGGTTAAGGTCTAACAGTGGCTGGTGGTCATCTGAAGCCAAATCTCTGTGGGTCAGGATCACAGTCACCTGACAGCAGTGATGGAAGACACTATCACTAACTCGTTCACTTGAGATCACAATCATGCAAGGTTCACAGTCACCTCCATTCACTATCCCTGCTGGTCCTTATCACAGGTCGGTGACAACAGGTCACAAACACTGGGGCACAGACCCCTCAGATGACAGTCACTGCAGGCCACAGACACAAGTACTTCAACACAATCTGTTCATAGTCAATCCAGACTCTGGAGGTCACAAGAGAGGTCACATTATCCTAGGTCATGGTGGGGTGATATTACCTCAAAGCCCCTTCATTGATCTTCAACAAATAATTATTGAGCAGCTACTTACTATGTGCTCCAGGCATGTGCTAGAGTCCAGCGCTACTCAATGGTCAATTAGGCAAAGTTCTTGCCTCACATGTCACAATCTAGTCAGAAAGAGAGATGCAGGCCATCAAAATATGAAGGAAGTAAGTGCTCAATCTGAGACCACAGAGAAAATACGGAATTATGGATGGCTTCACCAAAAGGGTGGTCAAAATCACTCCAAATCAGAGTTCACTATAGTCCCAAATCACAAATGTCCCACATTAGAATCATCTCAGGACACTGCTACTTTCCTTCACAAACGCCATGTTTTCGGTTCTTAGATGATGGGGATACAGGGATGGAAGAAAGGTTGGAGCTACCAAACAAAGGTTTTTCCAGCAAAAATCAGAGCAGTAAATGATACTAGAACTTCCCAGATTATAACTACAGTCTCCCACAATCTGGTTCACTTTAGATCCTCTTCCTTGTCCCCTCGGCTATCCCTACCACCACTTCCAAGTTCAGGTGTGGAATATTCTTATG
>NW_026058794.1:0-14620 GCF_023721935.1 Panthera uncia
AAGTATGTTAAGTAGTTACTAATATCCCCATTTAAAATCTGACACACTGGGGCCCAGAACAATTAAGCAACTGACCCAAGCTAGTAAATGGCAGAGTTGAGACTCAAACCAAGTCTCCCTGATTCTAAGCCCATGTGTGTCCCCCACCCCAACGTCATGCTCTTTCTTCCCCTTCTCTCTCTGAAAGAGCAACATTAGCAACAAATGAAAATATATGTGAGGGTCTGGCTGGGGCCCAGCTCAACCAAAGCCTGCTTCCAGCTAGACTGCAGGGTCAATGTTGTCTCCCCTGGGCAGTCTCAAGAGACCAGAACTCAGCCACCCTGGGACCTTTCAATGCCAATCTTAGGGAGAAGCTAAACTTCTGGGCCTCAACCACAGGAGATTAAAAGGCAGCAAAGGGCTGACTGCACTAGCCCAGATCATTCTCAGGCCAGACTGCCAGCAATCTCTTAAGCTCTTGGGATGTACCCTATGCTGCCAGGATGACAGATGATGGAGCTGCAAAGCCCCTTCTCATTACCCCCTGCTACACTACCTGCCCGCCCCCTATCAGGCTAGTATGGGATGGACAGCAGAATGCCTAATAGTCTCTGACAATGGGAAAACTGCTCCTCCTGGCCCTTGGTACTTCAAAAGAAACTGAGGAGTCACACCAAAAAGAGTTCTTGCACCCCTCCCATTCATCATTCTCCCACCCACTCAGGACCCTGAACCGGCACTGAAGCGCTGACCACCAAGCTGAGAAGATGGCAGTGTTTGCTGGTGCACATATCCTCCCCTCCTAGTACTCCCCAAAAGCCACAAGGCAGCCTCCACTGAAAAAGTTCTTCCCGATCCCCTACTGGCCTGGCCTAAGGGAAGACCAAAGGGCCGCAATTACTGCCCTTAAGCAGCAGCTCAGTGGTATCCGAGAGGGCTCTGCTCCAAGCCTTCCAGCCCAGCGTCCTCCTTACCTTATATATTAGAGCTGAGAGAGAAGGATCCCTGCCGCCCCCTCGCCCACCGGGGATCTTCGACAGTGGGTGAGGGGCATCAGGAGCACCACAGAGGCCCCGGAACAATGTGCCTGCAGCACTGGAGCTGGGGACAGTTACTCAAAGGCAAAATACTACTGCAAGAGACAGAGAAGGTAAGACCGTAAACACCAAGACTTGAAGACTCATCTCAACATCCCCTCCAACCCCTGCCCGGTTCTCCCTAAACAAGCACTACACCACTGCCCCCATCCTTTTGGCTTTAGCTTCCAGATGGAGTCTGCCCTCTTAAAGCACACCCATCCTCGTGTAGAAAGCAGAGGGAATCCCAGAAGTGCTAAGGGAGTCAGTTGGACATACCTGACCAGAGGAGCACCTGTTAAACATCAAACAAATCTCTGTGGCACTGACAAACCTTGAGAGGAACCAGATCCTGGCTTGCCTTCAAGGCCTAGAACCCTGTACCCCCACCAGTCCCTTTCCTTACCCTAACAGTGTCTCAACAACCTATGTGACAGAATCTCAAAACCTATACAATCACTTCTGGCTGGAGAGGCATATAGGCCTCAAGATACCACATGGATGGGGTACCATGTCCTTGAGGACCCAAGGCCACTTTTCCTCCCCAATCTAAACAAAAGAACTGAACAAGAAGACAATGACCCAAATCTCTCCACGGTCAAGAACTGAATTAAATCCAGGGATCTGGCTTCCAGATAAGAGGTACACTGTAGTACAGAGTATTATGTTCTGAGCTTGTCCCTGGTATGCCACCAAATGTTGGGCTTCCTTGCCCTTTGCTAGACTCTAACCAGGGCATGGGTGTTTAGATTATACTGACACGACTGGTATGGACACTCAGGTACATGTGTATCAAGGATGGGGTGTTGCTAGAAGGTAGATTTGGTGGGAACTAAGTAAGGAAGCCAATAATCAGATGGATCAGAGAGGGTGAAAGGCTCCTCAAGGAGCTCCCTGTGATCTCCAGGTGTGTACTCTTACTGCCACCATGATTTTCAGGTGGACCCTACAGGGCTCCAGATCTGCTCCACTGCCTTCTCTGAATCCAATTTAGTAGTTCCTTAAGCTGAGATGTAGCTCACTTCACAGGACAGCGGCAAGTGAATCAGGGAAAGAAGCAGACTGCATGTACACAACTCAGCAATAGGTCTGTCCCTTGGCCCCAACACCCCAGGCAGCAGGCAGCTGGAATGCAATGGATAACATATAGGAGGACACTGCAGTGGGTGCTGGAGCCAGCTCACAGGACTGTGCCCATCTCTTCCCAACTGTGTGTTTAATGAGGTCATGCTGGTAGCTTGAATGGCTCTGGGGGAAGTATTTACACCACAAAAATCATCAAATGCTAGAAGTCAAGGCTCCCCCCCTCCCACCCCCGCCAAAAGGCGGCTGCAAAATAATGCAAGGCCCCATTCTTCACACTATTTGCTTTATACGGCATGCCGGATTTGAGTTCTTCACTTGGGCTCAGAGTGATAGAACTGAACTCACACCTAACACGGCAATGGTACAATAACGCAAAGGGCATCCAGCTAAGATCCCCAGTACTAAGAGACAGCTGAGACAGAAAGTCCAAACCCTTCACTGCTCTAGCTCAGCTCCCCTTTCTCTCAAGGATTTCAACCAGGGGCCTGAAATTACACTTAGAAATTTCATTGGGAGATGGAGTTCCCAGGGCAATGTCAGTGGGCCCGGAGCAGCATCAACACCTGGAGGTAAAAATAACACATGCACCATTTCCTGCCTCCTCTGGAAAACCTCAGGCCATCCTCATCTCCCCTACTCTTAGCCTCAGTAACAGAAGAAGCAGAAGAAGCATGACTGAGGATTATGCTCTTTCCAATGAGGGACTTATTTTCTACTGAGGACAAAGAACGAGTATAATGCCCCCATTCCAATGTGTTAAGGGATAGAATAATAGAGTATCCAAGCCAGAAAAAATTATGACCGGCGGGGGGGGGGGGGGGGGGGGGGGGGCTTTCCCAAGAAAAGGTACACACACAGACACCACCACCACCCCCCTACAGTAAGTTCTGTTCCCATTCCCTAGGGACCACTTCAGGCCTCTGTTGAGGTTCCTGCAGGAGCACCAGGAAGGCTGGGCCACTGAAAGCCACCAGGAAAGCTGGCTTGCCTGTAGGTCAGTGGAGCTACCTAAGAACTGGGCAGACCTCTCCTCTGGGGTACAAAGATGAGATGTAGCCTTTTATACCAGAACTGCATGGGTTCACAAAACCAGATCACCAAAGCCCTTGCACTTCTAGAATTTTGGTGCCAGTTTCTCAATCTCAGACTTCTACTTCCAGAGAAATTATTCTTCCCTGGTCTTTAGATGAGAGAGCTACATTCAACCCTTGATGGGCATTCCAACCATCATCTTGATTATGAGCTAATTTTTACTTGCAAATGTCATAAGCAATGGGGCCAACCCAATGAAATGATCAGAATAAGGTGGATTCTTTTTTCTAGATCCAGAATCCCCTTGTCTTCTTCCTAGAAATAATCCCTAGAGCCTGCCCTATGTCCAGCACTAACCTATGTGCTCACTCCTCTTAAAGTAAATGCAAGAAGTCTATTCCAAGGTGACAAATCATTTACTTCTCCCACTCTTACACAAGGCTCCTGGAAACTCCTCCTCCTACCCCACAAAGTCTGCATGAGAAAGCAAGTGTCTGTGAGTGAGGGTGGACGGGTGTTTCCGGTCCCCATCCTGAGATCCACTTCCAGTTCCCTACCAGAAACAGCTACAGTTTAGGATAAACCTAGGAGACTGGAGATCACAGTCAACAACCCTCTTCATTGTCCATCATAATGGATCTGCTTTTAGTTATTTGCTGTGAATGGCAAATTGCTTCTCTTTCAAAAAACCTGATTGCCATTTCTGAAGTGAGAAGAACAGGAAGATGGGTATATACATGGTGGTTAAAGAAATTAAGGGGCATGAACAGCAATCAGGCAAGAGAAAGAAATACAAGGCACTCGGTCACTATTTGTAGATGACATGCTACTCTATACAGAAAACCTCAACACCTTCACCAATAAACTATTAGAATAAATGAATTTAGTAAGGTTGCAGGATACAAAATCAATTCATTTTATATAAATCTGTTGCATTTATATATACTAATAACTACCAGAAGGAGAAATTAAGAAAACCATCCCATGTACAATTGCATGAAAAAAAAAAAAAAGAGGGGTGCCTGGGTGGCTCAGTCGGTTAAGCATCCAACTTCAGCTCAAGCCATGATCTCACGGCTCTTGAGTTCGAGCCCCATGTCAGGCTCTGTGCTGACAGCTGGGAGCCTGGAGCCTGCTTCCAATTCTGTGACTCCCTCTCTCTGGCCCTCCCCCACTCGTGCTCTCTCTCAAAAATAAACATTTAAAAAATAGAATATCTAGGATTAAATTTAACGAAAGAAATAAAAGACCCATACTTTGAAAACTGTAAGACACTGATGAAACTGAAGATGATACAAACAAATGCAAAGATATACCATTACATGAACTGGAAGAATATTGTTAAAATGTTCCTACTACCCAAATCTAAAGACTCGGTGCAATCCCTATCAAAACACCAATGGCATTTTCCTCAGAACTAGAACAAATAATCATAAAGTTTGTATGGTACCACAAAAGAGCCTGAATAGCCAAAGCATTCTGGAGAGAAAAGCAAAGCTGAATGTATCATACTCTCAGATTTCAAAGTATATTACAAAGTTACACTAATCAAAACAGTATGGTATTGGCACAAAAACAGACATATAGGTCAAACAGGATAGGGAGACCAGAAACAAACCCATACACATATGGTCAATTAATCTGCAACAATGAAGGCAAGAATGTACAATGGGGAAAATACAGTCTCTTCAATAAATGGTGTTGGGAAAACTGCACAGCTACATGCAAAAGAATAAAACTGTGCCACTTTCTCACAAAACTAAACTCAAAATGGATTAAAGACTTAACATGTAAGACCTGAAACCATAAAACACCTAGAAAACATAGCAGTAAGCTCTTCTTTGGTCTTAGCACTATTTTTTGGGATCTGTCTCCTCAGGCAAGGACAACAAAGGCAAAAAATAAACAAGTGAGACCACACAGAACTAAAAAGCTTGCAAGGGAAACTAACAAAACAAAAAGGCAACCTACTGAATGGAAGAAAATATTCACAAATGATATATCCACTAAGGGGTTAACATCCAAAATATATAAAGTACTCATACAGGGCTGCCAGGGGTGTCTGGCTGGCTCAGTCAGTGGAGCATACAACTCTTGACCTCGAGATTGTGAGTGAGCCTCACGATGGGTGCAGAGATTACTTTAAGAAAAGTAAAACCTTAAAAACAAAAACAACTCATACAATTCAGTATCAAAAATAATCCAATTTAAAAATGGGCAAAGGAGGAGGGGTGTGGCAAAAAAAAAAAAAAAAAAAGGGCAGAGGAAGGGTGTCTGGGTGGCTTAGTCGGTTAAGTGTCTGACTCACTCTCAGTTCAGGTCTTGATCTCAGGGTCATTAGTTCAAGCCCCGCGCAGAGACTACTTAAAAAATGGGCAGAGGATCTGAATAGACATTGTTCCAAAGACAACATACAGATGGCCAAGAGGCACATGAAAAGATGCCCAACATCACTAATGATCAGGGAAATGCAAATCAAAACCACAATGATACAATCATCTCATACCAGTTAGAATGGCTAATATCAAAAAGACAAGAAATAAAAGTGTTGGTGAGGAAGTGGAGAAAAAGGAACCTTTGTGCACTACTGGTGGGAATGACACTGGTGCAGCCACTGTGGAAAACAGTACAGAGGTTCCTCAAAAAATTAAAAATAGATCTACCATGTAATCTAGCAATTCCACTTCTAGGTATTTATCTGAAGAAAATGAAAACACTAATTCAAAAAGATAATGCACCCTTATGTTCATCACAGCATTATTTACAACAGCCAAGATACAGAAGCCACTTAAATGCCCATCAATATATGAATGGATAAAGCTGTGATATATATATACACAATGGTATACTACTCAGCCATAAAAAAGAATGAAATTTTGCCATTTGTGAGAACGTGGATGGGCCTAGAGGGCATTATGCTAAATGAAAGAAGTCAGACAAAGACAAATATGATTTCAATTACATGCGGAATCTAAAGGAACACCACAAATGAACAAACAAAACAGAAATAGACTTATAGACACAGAACTGATGGTTGCCAGAGGATGAAATTGATGAAGAGGATTAAGAGGTATAATCCTCCAGTTAAAAAATAAATTAAGACATGGGGATATGATGTACAACATAGGGAATATAGTCAATAATATTGTAACAACTTTGTACATGACACATGGCACCATTTTGAAACATATATAAAAACTGAATCACTATGCTATATGCCTAAAAACTAATAACAATATAGTATGTCAGTTATTCTTTAATTAAAAAAAAAAAAAAAAAGAACAGGGGCACCTGGCTGGCTCAGTCGGTAGAGCATGCAACTCCTAATCTTAAGGTCGTGAGTTCAAACCCCACACTGGGTGTAAAGAATACTTAAAAAATTAATTTAAAAAAGAACAGCCTTCTGTTCTTGTATTGGCTTTAATGTTCGAAATGGTATTGTGGCAAAATATGCCACCAATCTCAACAGAGAACAGTGAATCTTTTAAGAACTTAAGTACAGTGAAAGTGGCTTCTAAACACAGGTCCTTCTGTCACAAGATCCAAACCAAGTTAGGTTTCATATTCAGTTCAGTTGTGTCTCTACTGGTTCCAATGCCCAGCTTTTTCCATTTCTTCCTCACATCTTGCTCACTCCACTAGGGGGAAGGCATGATTTAATTTTTAACACCAAAAAGAGGATTTAAAAAGTCAGTCTTAGGGGCACCTGGGTGGCTCAGTCAGTTAAGCATCCAACTCTTGATTTCGGCTCAGGTCATGATCTCATGGTTCATGAGATCGAGCCCCTCATCAGGCTCCATGTTGAAGGTGTGAAGCCTGCTTGGGATTCTCTCTCTCCCTCTCTCTCTGCCCCTAACCCACTCACGACTGTGAGCTCTCTCTCAAAATAAATAAACATTAAAAAATAAAAATAAAAAGCAGCAGCTCAGTCTAGAGCCTGGAAAGATCAGGCTCATTAAGAACAATCAAATATATCAGCCTGAACCCGAACATCCACTTGGTGTGGTCTTGTTTTTGGAGAAGAAACAAATATACCATGCTAGAAATGAGGGTGTCAAGTATCCAAGTCAATTCAGAAGAAAGATGGGAGATCAGAGCCTATCTCTGTTAGTGTCTTTATTTTCTCAGTTATCAGACATGCCCTTGGAAACACTCCTCAGGATACATATGAGTGCTACGACAGATCACATCCTGCTGCCTCTAATTTAAAGCATTCTGTGAAACTGTTGCCTGAAATGTCTAATTTCATACACTGACTAGAGACAGGCACTGCACGTAGCAGATGTATTCCTGGGGAGTGTTGCTGGTAAATCAAATTTTTATAATTCAAATCCTATTTTTAAATCTCTAGGGTGCTTACTATTTAAAGGAAGGAACTTTAAATCTCTTAATAGAGTAAAGAATCTATTAAAGAATCACTTCCAGTTGATTTTTTGTCAGTTTTGATTTTTATATTTAGTTTGCTCAAAGCAGTGGATAGCCTGCTATGTAGAGATTTAATATAAAAGTAATTCTGTGGCTAACTTCCATTCAGCTACATCTAACAAATATGTGAATTCATATTCTCCTTGATACACTTTTGATCATGTTTCACTTGAATCAGTGGCCTGAGCTTGCTTAGGTCTGCACCCTTTCTCTCTGGTTTCCATTACCTATTGGAAGTGGTGTTAGATGGCCTTGGTATTACCTATTTTGTGGTATCAAGTGAAAAGACATAAAAACCACATTCCCAAGCATTCTAAATTCATTCCCCTCTCTCAACCTCTTCTGATCCATTCTTGTCTCAGGCCCTACCTCATAGAACACTCTCTAGGCTCAGACTTCCCTCACACAGGCTGCTTTTACTGAGACTAGGAAGGTCTCTGATGACTAATCCCTACGCAAAGAGGAACCAATCCAGGGCTGCCATCACATTTAGCCAAGAAGAAATAGGAAGAAAGGTGGGAGGTGATGGCCACCTCCAGTCTAGTGGGACCTTAGAGGCTGATTTCCAGCTGCCAATTCCCTTCCCATATGAGAAAGGAACCCTGGGCAGATGCCAGGCATAAGTCATTTCACTAGGGCTGTTCTATGTGCCAAAGGGAGTCTACTTGCTAAGCACAATTATAAAGAAAATGACATCACCGCTCTGAATCACAGACTGAAAGCAAAACTGGGTTTTGGTTGATTCTCCATAAGAAACACACTTACAATGGCAGCAGAATATCTGCCTCTGAGGTTTGCTTATAACACAACTGATACTGGTACATCTTTTGCCAAAGGTAGGCATAACCACATACGCCAGAGGTGGATGGATAGCTAGGTACTCATGCATTAAAATTAAACCTTAATTTTACATTTTAAGTACCTTGATCCAGTTTTTTTTTTTTTTAATGTTTATTTTTGAGAGGGAGAGAGAGACACAGAGTGTGAGCAGCAAAGGGGCAAAGAGAGGGAGACACAGAATCCGGAGCAGGCTCCAGGCTCTGAGCTGTCAGCACAGAGCCCAACGTGGGGCTCGAACTCACCAACCATGAGATCATGACCTGAGCCAAAGTCGAACACCAACTGAGCCATCCAGGTGTCCACCTTGATCTAGTTTGTATAGTGAACTCATCACCCAGTTCCAGACTCTCTTCCCAGGACAGAATTACTTCATTGTTTACATGGTATCAAAGGCCTAGGAAATTTTCCTAGGGTTTTTCTTATGCAAAGCATTTTATTCTGCTGCTAACAGGAAACTATCTGTTTGGTTCACTTCAAGTAACAAAATTCTTGCTCACCTACTTGGCTATTTCTGGTCTATAGCTTTCAGTTAGGCTCTACAGCCTTACGAGTCATGGAGCCAACTTGAATCAACACTGCATACTGTTTCAAAAAGGGATGAATTACTTTTTTTTTTTCTAGAAATGCACATATATAACATCCTCTAACCCACTCCGCAGTCCCCCTTTTTATATTTCTGAGCAGCTCTGAGGTTAAATTTGGATTTCTTGGCAGCATGAGGAATTACTATTATTAGTCCACACTGCTTTCTGAAGCATACCTCCAATTCGGGGGGATTCCCAACTATACTAGGAGTCTCTCTGGCTCTCTCTGTGGAAATGACCTTGAAGGTACATGGTAGGAAAACTTGCTCTCCTTACTATCCCATACCCAAAAAGCCATAGTGCCAATAAATAAGGAATAAGCAAAACCATATTCTTTGGGGGAAGAGAAAGAAATTCCATCACTCAGGGAACCATTCTGTGAAGATACCCAGGGTAGCTCTGATGTGCTCTCGTGCCCTGTCCACCTCCAAGAGAAAACACCTGTAGAACCAAATGCTTCTCAAAGCCCATCAGACAAAGACTGTTTATAATACAGATATAAGGCCCAGGCAAGCGCTTCTCCACATACACAGGTGCTAAGCAGGCCCTAGACAGAGACTGTCTTTTTGCCCCCACAAATCCAGGGGAGAGAAAGGCCATGAAGCTGGATTTCCTTGGATTTAAACCTCATGTTCAAAAACCTTAATAAAAGTGCTTGTTCCTGTGTCTTCTTCCCTCCGCCACCATCAGGAATTTTGACATTCTGGAGGTACTAATCAGAACAAAACTGAAAAGGAAGAGCTTTGTTTCCAAAACATACTGCCGGTTCCTCTGCAACTATTTCTTCCAGTAAACCAAGCCTCCACCTCTTGAGTATTTCACTAGAGCCAGGGAAGCTAGAAAGCCCATCCCCCACCCAATGAGAGCTCAACTCCTAGCCAGCTCCCCCTCCCCTCTGCGGATACAAAACACCAAGCACACAGACTGGGAAGAACATCCGGCTCTTATCGGGATCCCTAGTTAGGGCCTACCAGAATCCCTTTAGAAAGTTACAGGCAGGCCACAGAAGGCTGGGAAACATGTTATGGAAATAGGATTGCCATAACTCAAAGAAACCAGACACCCTGCACACACCACATCACACCACCCCACCCCCAGGCCAAAGTGGAGGAGCCTGATCCCAGGCCTTGCTCCTGCCCAGGACTTGGCAGGCCAGCTGGCTTCTCCCTCCACCTGCCTTTCATACAGCCAAGCCCCTCAAATTACCAACACACTAAGGGCCTTGGTTGACTGTGAGGTTGCAAGACCTGAGTTCTAGTTCTGGCGTGGCTAGTGTGCTTCCATATAAAAAGAGGGGGTTGGGTTCGCTTAACTCAAGGTTCCTTCCAGCTTCCTAAGTGGCAAAACAGGCTTGCTTGTCTCCAAGGCCCTTATGTATTGGTTCTAAGTACCCAACTCTCAAGGCTCAGCCTGCAAAGGACTTGGCACCAGACCAGCTCAGTCCAGAGGACTCCAGAGACTGCCTGCTGAGACCACACCACCCTGCAAATCCCACTGTGGAGACAAAAACATAAAAACAGAAAAAAAAACCCATCTCTTATACCCTTTTAGCAGACTTCCCCGTAGGTTTCTCTGCTTCCCTCCACCCCTGCACGTCATCCAGCCCTCTCTCATACCTGCTGTCTTATCCTCATCACACACGGCTTTCTTTATCACAAGCAATACCTTTTGCATCCACCTCCACCTCCTCAGCTCCAGAGGGGCTGGGTAGAGAAGATGGAATAAAAGTGGGAATTGCAAAGGGACATGGACGTGGATAGCCTCCGAAAAAAAAAAAACAGAATGGGACTGTAAAGAAGCCTTGAGAGGTGGGGGTAATGGGTCAAATACAACCATAACAAACCAGGAAATGAGGGGTGGATTTTCTTTCTGCATGTTGGGAAGAAATAGAGGTGTGGGGGCTAGATAAGAGTCTGAGAATGAGAATGTCTAATGCCTGAGAACTGAGTAACTCAAGGTAGGAGAATTTAAGAGGCTGTTGTGGGTATCTTGGGAATTTCTGGATAGTACCTGAGAAAGAAAAACTAAGAAACCCCTGAAGGAGACAAGGCCCTTTTCAGTAGAGAAAGAGCTGACATTCACTAAAGAAATATGATGGGAAAGGTCTTGAGGGGGAGGGGGCGGAGGCAGTGTTTCTTAACCCTGGCTGCACATTACAAAGAATTAACCTAGGGAGCTTTAAAAATACATACAAATAACCAAGCCCCACCCTAGGCCTTACACCAGATCTTTGAAGGTGGGGTCCAGGTGACTGATTTTTTCAAATGTGCAGCCAGTGTTGAGAAACATGGAGATACAAGAAAAGCTAAAAACACAGCTGGAATATTTAAGGATGGTGCTGCTAAAGGACTGGGAAAAGGCAAGTTAGAGACCAGCTTAGGGAGAAGGGAGCCCAAGTTTGGGAGGACCCCTGAATGGTAGGTAGAGCCCTATGGGAAGAAAAGCAATAAGGAAGGATAAGTTTGTAAAAGAACTATAGTCTAGCTCTGGAGACACCACCACACAATTTAAGGAGGATATACAGGGAACAGACCTGCTTGCAAAACAATGAGGCCCAAGTATGGGGCAGAGGCCATAAGGCCAATTCTGGGGACAAAGGGTCTGGTGTAGAGAACTAAATGAGCTTCAGCCTCATTTCGGAAAGGACAGCAACAAGTCTAGGGGGTAAAATGAGGAAGACAATGAGACCCAAATTGTAAATAGAAGGCGTAAATAGAAGGCATTCTGATGTATAAAAAAACAACAAGGGTTAAAAATTGTGGGGAAACAGGATTATGGAGCAGTTTCAAAGAGTGTGAGGGCAGAAATACAGAGTATATTTGAAGAAGAGATGGATGACAACAAGGGCTGCCTTGGGAAAAAGAGAAGTAGAGAGAGGAAAGCTGAGTGATAAATTCTGCCTAGCTTGGGCAGGGGCAAGTATGTATGAGGCAAGTTCAGAAAACCACTGGTGCTGTTTCAGAAGGACGTGCAGCCTTTCTCTCCAATTAATGGGGGAAGACTGGGATCAGATTTTGAGGGAAGAAACTTGCAAAGGCCCAGTATCCAGAGTTTGGGGCCTGATTTGCAGGCACTGGAGGTACAGAGAAAGAAAGGAGGCCTTCAATAGAAACAGGGTGGGCTGAGTTCTGTGATCTAATGATGGGATTCAATTAAGAAGGGAAGAATAAGAGTAAAATGAGTTCCAGCTGAGATCAAGTGTTTAGAGGCTAGGAGAGTTTATAAGAGTGTTGGGGGGAACCCCACTAAGGGAACAGGACGGCAAACAGAAGTCCAAAGTGTTTGAAAAATAAAAGGAAGAAGGTTGGGAGCCAGGGATAAACGAGCTAACTGGGAAAGGGGTGTCGAGGGAGGAAGAATGGGAAAAGATAAAGCAGGAGTTAAGGGACCAGAGGGACAGTGGGGCATCACTGTAAAAACTATTAGGCCTGAGAAAAGCGGGGGAGGGGAAAGGGTAATGAGTACAGTTGAGAGCTGAAGGTTGGAGCCTAACTGGGGGAGGGGCGGCAGTGATAAGACAGGGGTTTGGAGGATGCAGTTTCAAGGAAAGAGAGTCAAAGCCAAGGGTTAAGTAACTAAAGAGGGAGGAAGATAGATTTGGGGAAATGGGAAACAATCTGGGGAATGTGGATGAAGGAGAAAGCCCAGTTTGGGGAATGGGGCACCGTCCGACAGGACTTAAAGGAAATGGGGACTGGATTCGAAGGTTGAGTCCTGGTTTGCGTGGGGGTTGGGGGTGGGGGCTTTGCGGGAGAAGGAGGCCCGGATGAGGGGGATGGGCCAGGCTGGAGGGAAGGGGCTAAAGGGCGGAAGGAGGCCCCGTTGCGGGTTTGGGGCTTGGACTGGGGTGGCTGAAGTAGGGAAAGGACCCAGTGGGGGGGTGGGCAGGACCCCGCTGTGGGAGCGGGAACCGGCCGGGGATGGGGGGAGGGCCTCTGAGGCAGATGCGGGGAGGATGGGGGCGGGGAGCCTGGGCCGGGCCGTTACCTGTCCTGGGTGTTTATCATCCTCGGCGACTCTGCTCAGGGTGAGAGGAGGCGGCGCAGGGAATGGGTAGGTGGATGAGAGGGTGGGTGTGGGGTCGCGCGCGCGGGGCCGATCTCTGCGGGCTAAGTCCCTGTCAGGCCGCGGGCCCAGAGCCCTCCTCCTGCCTCAGCGAGCGCCTGCCTTCAACTGACCCTCCCCGGCCGCCGCCGACGCCGCCGCAACCGCCCCGCCCCCGGTGCCTCATCTGCATAGCCCCACCCCGGTGCCGCACGGTGTCCTGGGAAACTGGGGCTCACAACAAAGGGCAAAGCCCGGCCCCGCCTCCGCGCAGGCGCACCAGGGCGTGAGGGGGTCTGGATGCGGACCCTCATCTGCGGGCGGCTATGGCCGTGGCGGTGGCTTTAAGTTGCGCAGCAGGAGGGGTGCGTTGTATTTCAAGTAGAGTTTTCTGAGCATTGGCCTGACCTAGTCCTCGTCCCTAGGCCTTGTTTGCATGGGGCCAAGCAGAGGTGTGTCATTTGTAGGCCCTGGGAGGATATTTTATTATACAAAACAAAATCAGAAATCTAAGAGTAGTACACATATATTTGCGCCATTCCCAGACTAAGCCCAGGTTCACAGATCTCAGTTACCTCAACTCACAATGTAGATCAATAATCTCAGCTGCCAGTTGAGATCAACAATCTCTGCATCTGAAAGACACCTCAGGTCAATGGTTAAGGTCTAACAGTGGCTGGTGGTCATCTGAAGCCAAATCTCTGTGGGTCAGGATCACAGTCACCTGACAGCAGTGATGGAAGACACTATCACTAACTCGTTCACTTGAGATCACAATCATGCAAGGTTCACAGTCACCTCCATTCACTATCCCTGCTGGTCCTTATCACAGGTCGGTGACAACAGGTCACAAACACTGGGGCACAGACCCCTCAGATGACAGTCACTGCAGGCCACAGACACAAGTACTTCAACACAATCTGTTCATAGTCAATCCAGACTCTGGAGGTCACAAGAGAGGTCACATTATCCTAGGTCATGGTGGGGTGATATTACCTCAAAGCCCCTTCATTGATCTTCAACAAATAATTATTGAGCAGCTACTTACTATGTGCTCCAGGCATGTGCTAGAGTCCAGCGCTACTCAATGGTCAATTAGGCAAAGTTCTTGCCTCACATGTCACAATCTAGTCAGAAAGAGAGATGCAGGCCATCAAAATATGAAGGAAGTAAGTGCTCAATCTGAGACCACAGAGAAAATACGGAATTATGGATGGCTTCACCAAAAGGGTGGTCAAAATCACTCCAAATCAGAGTTCACTATAGTCCCAAATCACAAATGTCCCACATTAGAATCATCTCAGGACACTGCTACTTTCCTTCACAAACGCCATGTTTTCGGTTCTTAGATGATGGGGATACAGGGATGGAAGAAAGGTTGGAGCTACCAAACAAAGGTTTTTCCAGCAAAAATCAGAGCAGTAAATGATACTAGAACTTCCCAGATTATAACTACAGTCTCCCACAATCTGGTTCACTTTAGATCCTCTTCCTTGTCCCCTCAGCTATCCCTACCACCACTTCCAAGTTCAGGTGTGGAATATTCTTATG
>NW_026058795.1:0-14596 GCF_023721935.1 Panthera uncia
TCTGTCCTTCCCCAGGAGTTTCTGTGCTGAGACCACAGAGCCTGGAGGCTGCTTGGAATTTTGTGTCTCCCTCTCTCTCTGTCCTTCCCCTCCAGTTCCTTCAGGCACTGGGATTGCCGACTTCAGGCTCTGGGAGTGACTTTGACTTCAGTCACTGGGAGTGACGTCAGGAGTGACTTAAGTCACTGGGAGTGACTTCGGGAGTGTTCCGTCAGTGGGAGTGACTTCAAGAGGGTCTTCCGTCACTGTGTGTGACTTCGTGAGGGACTTCCGTCACTGGGAGTGACTTCAGTCATTGGGGGTGACTGACTTCAGTCACTGGGCATGCCCTCAGGCCCTGGGCATGCCTGTGCCCTTCAGGCAGGGGGCTAGACTTCAGGCACAGGGTGAGAATTCAGGCATGGTGCAAGCCTTCAGGCAAGGGGCGTGCCTGCAGGCACTGGGCGGGGCTCCATGCTTGTGGCAAGGCTTCAGGCACGGGGCTTTCCTTCAGGCACGGGCCTTGCCTGCAGGCAAGGGGCCTGAGTACAGGCACCTGGAGCTGTTTCAGGCAAGAGGCATGCCTTCAGGAACAGGGAGCGGCTTCAGGCACATGGAGCGTTTTGAAGCACGGGGCGCACCTTCAACCATGGAGCTTGTCTTCAGGCCCTGGGAGCACCTTCAGGTACAGTGAGCGGCTTCATGCACAGGGTGCGACTTCAGGCACGGGGAGCCTCTGTGCTCTTCAGGCACTGGGCGCACTCAGGCAAAGGGTGTGCCCTCACCCATGGGGTGAGCACTCAGAGAGTGCTTGTGCCTTTCAGGCAAAGGGAGTGCCTTCAGGAACGGGGAGTGCCTTCAGGCATGGTGAGTGGCTTCAGCAACTGGAGGCTCTGTGCTGCCAGCACTGGGGCCTGGAGGCTCGGTGCTGGGAGCACCGGGGCCTGGAGGGGCTGCTTGGGATTCTGTGTCTCCCTCTCTGTCCTTCCCCAGGAGTCTCTGTGGTGAGACCACAGAGCCTGGGGGCTGCATGGGGTTCTGTGTCTCCTTCTGTCTCTGTCCTTCCCCAGGAGTTTCTGTGCTGAGACCACAGAGCCTGGAGGCTGCTTGGAATTCTGTGTCTCACTCTCTCTGTCCTTCCCCTGCAATTTCTTCAGGCACTAGGAGTAACTTCAGACACTGAGTGTGACTTTGACTTCAGTCACTGTGAGTGACTATGACATCAGCCACTGG
Source organism: Panthera uncia (assembly GCF_023721935.1). Lineage (NCBI taxonomy): Eukaryota > Metazoa > Chordata > Mammalia > Carnivora > Felidae > Panthera > Panthera uncia. The sequence goes on from NW_026058795.1 coordinate 1,213, forward strand.
GAGTGGCTTTGACTTCAGCCCCTGGGAGTGACTTCAGTCCCTGGGAGTGACTTCCATCACTGGGAGAGGGACTTCGAGAGGGACTTCCATCACTGGGAGTGAATTCGCGAGTGACTTCCATCACTGGGAGTGACATCGGGAGTGACTTCTGTCACGGGGAGTGACTTCGGGAGAGACTTCCCTCACTGGGAGTGACATAGTGAGTGATTTCCGTCACTGGGAGTGACTTCGGGAGAGGCTTCCGTCACTTGGAATGACTTTGGGAGTAACTTCCTTCACTGGGAGTGACTTTGACTTCAGTCACTGGGAGTGACTTTGGGAGTGACTTCATGTACTGGGCATGACTCAGTCCTTGGGGGTGACTGACTTCAGTCACTGGGCATGCCCTCAGGCACTGGGCATGCCTGTGCCATTCAGGCATGGGGCGTGCCTTCAGGCAAGGGGTGTGCTTTCAGGCACTGGGTGGGGCTTGCCTTCAGGCAAGGGGCTTGATTAGAGGCACATGGAGGTGTTTCAGGCAAGAGGCATGCCTTCAGGCAAAGGGAGTGGCTTCAGGCACACGGAGCGTGGGGCTTGTCTTCAGGCACTGGGAGCCCCTTCAGGTACAGTGAACGGCTTCATGCACAGGGCGCGACTTCAGGCACGCGGAGTTCTGTGCTCTTCAGGCACAGGGCGCGCCATCAGGCACTGGACTCGCCATCAGGCACAGGGCGCCCTCAGCACGGGGTGTGCTGTCAGGCATGGGGCACGACTTCACGGAGTGCCTGTGCCCTTGAGTCAAGTGGAGTGTTTTCTGGCATGGGGCTTGCCTTCAGGCATGTGGAGCATCTTCAGGCATGGGGCCCGTCTTCAGGCACAGGGAGCTCCTGTGCCATTCAGGTAAGGGGAGCACATGTGCCTCTCAACAAGGGATGCCCCATCATGCACAGGACACTCATTGAGACTCACAGCATACCCTCAGGCATGGGGTGCACCCTCAGAGAGTACCTCTGCCTTTCAGGCAAAGAGAGTGCCTTCAGGCACGGGGAGTGCCTTCCGGCACTGGTAGTGCCTTCAGGCATGGTGAGTGGCTTCAGGAAGTGGAGGCTCTGTGCGGCGAGCACAGGGCCTGGAGGCTTCATGGGATTCTGTCTCCCTCTCTCTCTGTCCTTCCCCAGGAGGCTCTGTGCTGAGACCACAGAGCCTGGAGGCTGCTTGGAATTTTGTGTCTCCTTTTCTCTGTGTCCTTCCCCTGCAGTTCCTTCAGGCACTGGGAGTGCCGACTTCAGTCACTGGGAGTGACGACTGCAGTCACTAGGAGTAACTGCAGACACTGAGTGTGACTTTGACTTCAGTCACTGTGAGTGACTATGACATCAGTCACAGGGAGTGACTTTGACTTCAGTCACTGGGAGTGACGTCAGGAGTGACTTCAGTCACTGGGAGTGACTTCTGGAGTGACTTCTGTCATGGGGAGTGACTTCGAGAGGGACTACCGTCACTGGGTGTGACTTCGCAAGGGACTTCCATTTCTGGGAGTGACTTTTCCAGTGACTTCCGTCACGGGGAGTGACTTCGGGAAAGACTTCCCTCTCTGGGAGTGACTTTGGGAGTAACTTTATTTACTGGGAATGACTTTGACTTTAGTCACTGGGAGTGACTTTGGGAGTGTCTTCATTCATTGGGCAAGACTTCAGTCATTGGGAGTGACTGACTTCAATCACTGGGCATGTCCACAGGCACTGGGCATGCCTGTGCCCTTCAGGCAGGGGGCTAGCCTTCAGGCACAGGGTGAGAATTCAGGCATGGGGCAAGCATTCAGGCATGGGGCAAGCCTTCAGGCATGGGGCGTGCCTTCAGGCAAGGGGTGTGCCTTCAGGCACTGAGCAGGGCTTCATGCATGGGGCAAGGCTTCAGGCACCAGGCTTGCATTCAGGCACCGGGCTTGCCTTCAGGCAAGGGGCTTGAGTACAGGCACCTGGAGCTGTTTCAGGCAAGAGGCATGCCTTCAGGAACAGGGAGCAGGTTCAGGCACAGGGAGCGTCTTTAGGCACGTGGCGCACCTTCAACCATGGGGCTTGTCATCAGGCACTGGGAGCACTTTTAGGTACAGCGAGCGGCTTCTGGCACAGGGCGTGACTTAAGGCACGGCGCGGGGGAGTCTGTGCTCTACAGGCACGGGGTGCCCTCTGGCCAGGGGTGCGCTGTCAGGCATGGTATGCGCCTTCAGGGAGTGCCTGTGCCCTTCATTCAAGGGGAGCGCCTTCAGGCATGGAACATGCCTTCAGGCACATGGTGTGCCTTCAGGCACTGGGCGAGGCATTATTCATGGGGCGCTGCTTCAGTCAAGGGGCTTACTTTCAGGCAGTGGGCTTGCCTACAGGCATGTGGAGCTCTATCAGGCATGGGTCCTGTCTTCTGGAACAGGGAGTGGCCTCAGGCACAGGGAGAATCTTCAGGCAAGGGGTGCACCTTCAGCCATGGGGCTTGTCTTCAGGCACTGGGAGCGCCTTCAGGCACAGGGAGCAGCTTCATGCAAGGGGTGCGCCTTCAGGCAAGGGGAGCATCTGTGCTCTTCAGGCATGGGGCACGCAGTCAGGCATGGGGCGACCCATCAGGCATAGGGAGTGACTTCAGGCATGGTGCATGGCTTCAGGAATGGGGCGTGGCTTCAGGCAAGAGGAGGTCCTGTGCCATTCAGGCAAGGGGGACTCCTGTGACTTTCAGGCACAGAATGCCCCATCCTGCACAGGGAGCTCAGTCAGACTCAGGGCATGCCTTCAGGCATGGGGTATGCCTATAGAGAGTGCTGGTGCCTTTCAGGCAAGGGGAGTGCCTTCAGACAAGGGGAGTGCCTTCAGGCATTGGAGGCTCTATCCTGTGATCACAGAGCATAGGGTTTCTGTGCTGGGAGTACAGAGCCTGGAGGAGCTTCTTGGGATTCTATGTCTCCCTCTCTGTCCTTCCCCAGGAGGCTCTGTGGTGAGAGCACAGAGCCTGGAGCCTGCTTGGGATTCTGTGTCTCCCTCTCACTCTGTCCTTCCCCTGGAGTGTCTTCAGGCACTGGGAGTGCCAATTTCAGGCACTGGGAGTGATGACTGCAGTCCCTGTGAGTGGAGACTCCAGTCACTGGGAGTCACTGCAGACACTGAGAGTGACTTTGACTTCAGTCTCTGGGAGTGACTATGACATCAGTCACTGGGAATGACTTTGACTTCAGTCACTGGGAGTGACTTCAGGAGTGACTTCAGTCACTGGGAGTGACTTCAAGAGGGACTTCCCTCACTGGGAGTGACTTCGGGCATGACTTCTGTCACTGGGAGTGACATCTGGAGTGACTTCCGTCACTGGCAGTCACTTCGGGAGTGACTTTCATCACTGGGAGTGACTTCGAGAGGGACTTCCCTCACTGGGAGTGACTTCGGGCATGACTTCTGTCACTGGGAGTGACACCTGGAGTGACTTCTGTCACTGGCAGTCACTTCGGGAGTGACTTTCATCACTGGGAGTGACTTTGAGAGGGACTTCCTTCACTGGGAGTGACTTTGTCTTCAGTCACTGGGAGTGACTTTGACTTCATTCCCTGGGAGTGACTTTGGGAGTGACTTCATTCAATAGGCATGACTTCAGACATTGGGAGTGAATGACTTCAGTCACTGGGTATGCCCTCAGGCACTGGGCATGCCTAACCCTTCAGGCAAGGGGCGAGCCTTCAGGCATGGGGCGAGCCTTCAGGCAGGAGGAGCCTTCAGGCAAGGGGCGAGCCTTCAGACAAGGGGCCTTCAGGCAAGGGGCAAGCCTTCAGGCAAGGGGTGAGCCTGCAGGCATTGGACCTGCCTTCAGGCATGGGACATGGCTTCATGCTCGGGGCATGGCTTTAGGCAAGGGGCTTGCCTTCAGGTAAGGGGCTTGTCTTTAGGCATGGGGCATGCCTTCAGGCCCTGGGCATGCCTTCAGGCACAGGGAGCGCCTTCAGGCAAGGGGCTTGTCTTCAGGCATGGGGAGCGCCTTCAGGTATGGGGAGCAGCTTCAGGCATGGGGTGTGCCTTCAGGTACTGGGAGCGTCTGTGCCCTTCAGGACACTTTCCATGGAAAGTAACGCTGTACCACTTCTGGCCCCACATGTGTGTGGTCATATCAGATTTAGGAATTTTGTCCTCATTGAGAGAGAGAGAGAGAGAGAGAGAGAGAGAGAGAGAGAGTGAGAGTGAGTCTTAGCTAGTGTTTGGGTTTGGGCCAGGGACTTAGATAGGGCTGAATGGACAGGAGACCCGTGATCGCCCTGGAAGGCTGCAGTGAGGGCCCATGCACTAATGCGTGTAAGGTTTAGGATTATGGTAAAAGTTGGTGTGAACTTTAGGTTGAGGGGTATGGTGCGGGTCAAGGTTACTGTTAGGTTTAGGTCCCAGGAGGTTGTAGGCAGTGAACCCCTAGCAGTGCAGTGGTCTCCACATAGGGTTGAATGGAGACTGCATGAAAGCCTCTAGTTCAGGCTTCGTCTTTCCATGCCAGAGCCAGCCTCCCGTGTGTGCCACTCTTCAGTTGGGCCTTAGCACCCTCCTTGTGAAACTCCATGCCAGCAGTGGAATTGACATGATGATGTTCCAATTCCATACCGAATAATACTTCAGGGTTCTGGGCCCTATGGGCGTGATGTTCTCAGAATTCGGAACTCGATCCCCATTGGGAGAGAGCCATCGCTAGGGTTAGGGTATGTTCCAGCGACATAAGCACGGCTGAAGCGACACCAGTCCCTTGAGCTACATGGAGGGCTGAATAGGGCGCATGCACAGGTGCAGGTCAGATGTAGGGTTACGGTTAGAGTTGGTGAGGTTGGTGTGTATAGTTATGTTCATTGTTTTAGTTCTGTTCATAGTTATGTTCATGGTGAGGTTGGTGTGTATAGTTATGTTCATTATTGGGTTTGGGGTTAAGTCCTAGGTGGCTCCAAGCGATAAACGAACAGCAATGCAGTCAGCTTCCCGGAGGGCTCAGTGGAGGGCATATTGCAGGTTGTCCATCATGCTTAGTCTTTGTTTGCCAGGGCAAGCCTCCATCGTGGGCCATTCTTTGATTGAGCCTCAGCAACTACTTCTGCAGCAACATCTGGGCTTTGGATATTACATGGTGATATTCCACATTCCACGCTGAGTAATACTCCTCCTCCTCTGGACTCCATGTGTGTGGTATCCTCAGACTAAAGAATTGAGTCACCATCAGGAGAGAGCCTTAGTTTGAGTTAGGGTTTGCTTCAGGGCCATAAGCAGCGCTGAAGCAACACTACTCATGTGATCTACATGGGGTGTTGTATGAGGGACCATGCGCACGTGAGGGTCTGGCGTAGGATTAGCGTTAGAGTTGGAGTGAGGTTTAGGTTGAGGAGTACTGCGAGGGTCATGATTAGGGTTAGGGTCCAGGAGGCCCTAGGTGCTGAAACCCAAGCAGTGCAGTGATCTCCCTGGAGGGCTGAGGGAGGTCGCATTGGAGGGTGCCGGCCAGGCTTAGTCTTTAGGGGCTAGGGCCAGCCTCGGATATGGACCACACTTTGGTTGGGCCTTAGCAACCCCCTTGTGCAGCTCCCTCTGGGCTTTGGAAATTACCTGGTCATGTTCCACGTTCCATGCCGAGGAATCCGGCTCCTCTTCTGAACCCCACGTGTGTGGTTTGCACAGAAGTAAGTATTGGGTCACCATGGGGAGACAGCCTAAAATGGAGTTAGGGTTCAGTCCAAGGACATAAGCAGGGCCGAAGCGACAGCAGTCCCGTGATCTCCCTGGAGGGCTGAAGAGAGGGTCCCTGAGAGGGTGCAAGTCAGTTGTAGGTTATGTTTAGAATAGGGGTGATGTTTAGGTTGAGGGGTACTTTGAAGGTCATGGTTATTGTTAGGTCTCACGAGGCTCTAGGTGCAACAACCCCAGGAAGGATGTGGTCTCCCAGAAGGGCTGAGTGGATCCCACATGGGATTGTGCTGATCAGGCTTTGTCTTTGAGTGCCCGATCAAGCCTCTCGTGTGAGTCACTCTTCAGTGTGGCCTCAGGAACCCCCTTGTGCAGCTCCTTATGGGTAATGGAAATGACACGATTTGCTCCAAGATCCATGCCAAGGAATCCTGCAAAGCTTTGGGCCCCATGTGTGTGGTCTCTCAGAGTTAGGCATTGGATCCCCATCGGGATTCAGCCACAACTTGGGTTAGGGTTCGGTCCAGGGAGGTAATCAAGGCCGAAGCAACAGCAATCCCATTACCTACATGGAGGTTTGAATGAGGGCCCATGTGCAGGTGAGGGTGAGGTGTAGGGTGTCAGGTGAAGCCTTAGAGTTGGGGTAAGGTTGAGGTTGAGGAGTATGTTGATGGTCACGTTTACGGTTTGGGTTAGGTTCCAGGAAGTACGAGGTGCTGTACCCCAAGCAGTCCAGTGGTCTCACTGGAGGAATCAGTGGAGGGCAAATGGTAGGTTGCTGCTCAGGCTTAGTCTTTGGGTGCCGAAGCCAGCATCAGTTGTGGGGCAATCTTCAGATGGGCCTCAACAAACCCTTTTTGCAGCTTTCTCTGGGCTTTGGAAATTACCTGTCGATGTTCCACGTTCCATGCGAGTAACGCTGCAGCACTTCTGGGCCCCATATGCACGGTGACTGAGACTTAGGAATTTGTTCCTCAATGGGAGAGAGCCATTACTAGGGTTAGGTATTGGCCCAGGGATGTAGATAGGGGCAAATCCACATGAGTCCGTGATCATTCTGGAGGACTCCATAGGGCCCATGCTTGGGTGCGGGTCATGTGTAGGGTTAGCGTTAGAGTTGGTGTGAAGTTTAGGTTGAGGTGTATGGTGAGGGTCAAGTTTAGTGTTAGTGTTAGGTCCCAGGAGGTTCCAGGCAGTGAACGCCTAGCAGTGCAGTGGTCTCCACAGAGGGCTGAGTGGAAGCTGCATGGAAGTCTACAGTTCAGACTAAGTCTTTGCGTCCCAGGGCAGCATCCTATGTGTGACACTCTTCAGTTGGGCCTCAGCAACCTCCTTGTGCAGCTCCATCCCAGCAGTGCAAATGAAATGATGATGTTCCAATTCCATCCTGAAGAATACTGCAGGGGTTTGGACACTATGTGCATGGTGTTCTCAGAGTTAGGAACTGGATGCCCTTTGGGGGAGAGTCATAGCTAGGGTCAGGATTCGGTCCAGGGACATAAGCAGGGCCGAAGCAACCCCAGTCCCATTATCTACATGGAGGGCTGAATGAGCACCCATGCAGGGGTGCAGGTCAGGTGTAGCGTTGCCTTTAGAGTTGGGGTGAGGTTGAGGATGATGTGTATGGTTCTTGTCAATATAATGGTTAGGTTTTGTCCCAGGTTCTCCAGAAGCTGAAGTACCAGCAGTGCTGGTCTTCCTGCAGGGTTCAGTGGTGAGCACATAGGAGGGTGTAGGTCATGCTTAGTCTTTGAGAGCCAGGGTGAACCTTCTTTGTGGGTCACACTTTGGTTGAGCCTCAGGAATCGCTTCTGAAGCAACATCTGGGCTTTGGATATTACATGGTGATATTCCACGTTCCATGCCGAGGAATCCGCCTCTTCTTCTGGAAGGGAGATATCCTCAGACTTAATAATCGGGTCACCATCTGGAGAGAGCTTTAGATAGAGTTGGGTTTCAGACCAGGGCCATAAGGAGGGCCAAAGTTACCCCATTCCACTTACTTCCATGGGGTGATGAATGATAGCCAGTGTGCAGGTGAGGGTCAGTTGTAGGGTTAGTGTTAGTGTAGGAATGAGTTTGAGGTTCAGGGTATGGTGAGGGTCACGGTTAGTGTTAGGGTTAGGGCCCAAGAAATTCCAGGTGGTGAACCCCTAGCATCGCAGTGGTCTCCACGGAAGGCTGAGTGGTGGCTGCATGGGAGCCTTCAGTTCAGACATTCTTTGTGTTTCAAGGCCAGCCTCCTATGTGTGCCACTATTCATTTGGGTCTCAGCAACCTCCTCAGGCAGCTCCATCCCAGAAGTGGAAACGAAATGATGATGCCCCAATTCCATACCGAGTAATACTGTAGGGGTTTTGACCTATATGCGTGGTGTTTCAGAATTAGGACCTGGATACCCATTGGGAGAGAACCACGGATAGGGTGAGGTTCTGTCCAGGGACATAAGCAGGGCTGAAGAGACACCGGTCCTGTTATCTCCATGAGGGCCTGTATGAGGGCCAATGCACGGGTAAGGGTCAGGTGTAGGGTTAGCATTAGCGTTGGGGTGAGGTATAGGTTGAGTAGTATGGGGAGGGTCATAGTTGGCATTATGGCTAGGTTCCAGGAGGCCCAAGGTGCTGAATCCAAGGCAGTGCAGTTGTTTCCCTGGGGGACCCAGAGGAGGGCGCATGGGAGGGTGCCGGTCATGTTTATTCTTTGGGTGCCAAGGCCAGCCTCTTGTGTGGGCCACTCTTCGGTTGGTCCTCAGCAACCCCCTTGTGCAGGTCCCTCTGGGCATTGGAAATGGTATGGTGATGTTCCCCGTTCCATGCCAAGTAAGCCTGCACCGCATCTGGGCCCCATGTACGTGGTTTTCTCTGAGTTAGGAATTGGGTCCCCATCGGGAATGAGCCATAGCTAGGGCAAGGGTTTGATCCAGGGACGGGACGTAAGCAAGGCTGAAGAAACAACAATCCCTTTACCTCCATGGAGGGCTGAATGAGGGCTCATGCACGGATGCGGGTCATGTGTAGGGTTAGCCTTAGACTTAGGGTGAGGTTCCAATTGAGGAGTATGGAGTGGGTCATGAATAGGGTGAGGGATAGCTCCAAGGAGTCCCCAGATGATGAACCCCATGCAGTGCAGTGGTCTGGGAGGGCTCAGTGGAGGGCACATGGGAGGGTGCTGGTCAGGTTTAGTCTTTGGTTACTGGTGCCAGCCTTGCATGTAGGCCACTTTTGGGCCTCAGCAAGCACTTTGGCACCTCCCTCTGGTATTTGGACATGACATGGTGGTGGTCCATGCTCCATGTGGAGTAATCCTGCACCGCTTCTGGGCCACAGGTGCATGATATTCTCTGCATTAGGAATTGGATCCCCATCGGGATAGAGAAATAGGTAGGATTACAGTTAGATCCAGGGACATAAGAAAGGCCGAAGCAACAACAGTCCATTTATCTCCATTGAGTATGAATGAGGGCCATGCGCGGTAGCAGGTCAGGTGTAGGGTTAGTGTTAGAATTGGGGTGAGGTTTCGGTTGAGGAATACAGCGAGGGTCATGGTGAGGGTTAGGGGTAGGTTCCAGGAGGCGCTTAAGTGCAGAAACCTAAGTAGTGCAGTGGTCTCCTAGAGGGTTGAGTGGAGGGTGCAAAGGATGGTGCCATTCCTTCTTAGTCTTAGGGTGTCAAGGCCCTCCTTGGGTGCAGGACACTCCTTAGTTGGGCCTCAGCAGCGCCCTTGTGCAGCTCCCTCTGAGCTTTGGAAATGACATGGAGATGTTCCAGGTTCCAAGCCGAGTGATTTACACCATGAGCGTGCTGTTGTCAGTCATTGGAATTGGGTTGCCATGAGGAAGGAGACTTAGCTAGGGTTAGGGTTCAGTGCAGTGACATCACCAGGGCAGAGTGACTCCAATCTCATGAATTTCATGGAGGGCAGAAGTGAGAAACACTGCGAGGGTACCGGTCTGGTATAGAGTTAGTGTGAGAGATAGGTTTAGGTTTAGGTTGAGTGCTAGGGTCAGGGTTCTGGTTAGTGTTGGGGATAAGTCCCAGGAGGCTCCAGATGCTGAACCTACAGCAGTGCAGGGGTCTCCCCGAAGTGCAGACTGGAGTACACAATGAATGCTGCGGGTCAGGATTAGTCTTTCGGTTGCCAGGCCAGACAACTGTTTCTGGCACTCTTCGGGTAAGCCTCAGGAATGCTCTCAGGCACAACGGAGGCTGCCGGTCCGGATTAGTCTTTGGGTTCCAAGGCTAGACAAGTGTATTGGACACTCTTTGGGGGAGACCTCAGGAATCCTCTTATGCAGCAGCAGCCGGGCTTTGGAAATGACATGGTGATGTTCCACGTTCCACGTTCCACGCCGAGTAATCCTGCACTGCTTCTCGACCCCATGTGCATTCTGTTGTCAGACATTGGAATTGGGTACCCATGGGGAGTGAGTTTTAGCTAGGGTTAGGGTTCAGTGCAGGGATGTGGCCAGGGCCAAAGGACTCCAGTCTCGTGATCTCCCTCGAGGGCTGAAGTGAGGGCACATGCGCTGGTATGGGTCTGGTGTAGAGGTATTGTGAGATATATGGTCAGGTGAGATTGAGGGTTATGCTCAGGGTTATGGTTAGGGTTAGGGTAGGTCAAAGAAGGATCCAGGCGCTGTACCCACAGCAGTGCAATTGTTTCCCCGAAGGGCAGAGTCAGTGCACAATGGAGGCTGCTCGTCAGAATTAGTCTTTGGGTTCCAAAGACGGACAACTCTATAAGGTCTGGTGTAGATAGGTGGGTTCAGTGTGATAGAAAATGTTAGATTTAAGTTGAGGGTTATTGTTAGGGTTATGGTTAGGTTTAGAGTTAGGTCCCAGGAGTCTCCAGGCGCTGAACCACAGCAGTGCAGTTGTCTCCCGGAAGGGTTGAGCGGACTGCACAACGGAGGCTGCGGGTCAGGATTAATCTTTGGGTTCTAAGGACAGACAACTGTATCTGGTCTGGAGTAGATAGATGTGTCTAGTGTGAGTGATAGGGTTAGGTTTAGGTTGAGGGTTAGCATATGGTCCTGGTTAGCATTAGGGTTAGGTCCCAGGAGGTTCCACGCACTGAAACCACAGCAGAGCATTTGTCTCCCCGAAGGGCAGAAGGGAGTACACAAAGGAGGGTGCTGGTCAGGATTAGTCTTTTGGTTCCAAGGCCAGACAACTGTATGGGCCACCCATCGGTTAGGCCTCAGGAATCCTCTTGTGCAGCTGCAGCCGCGGTTTGGAAATACATGGTGATGTCCACATTCCATGCTGAGTGTTCATGAACCGTTTCTGGTCCTGGTGTGTGTGCTGTTATCAGTCTTTCGATATGGATCCCCATGGGGAGAGGGCCTTAGGTTTATAGTTTTAGATTTAGCGGGTAGAGTTAGAGCGTTAGGATGAGTGTTTTAGGGTTAGAGTTAGAGGCTTAGGGTTAGAGAGTTAGGGTAAGGCTAGGGTTAGTTCGGGTTATGTTTACGTTTACGGTTAGTTAGAGGTAGGGCTATGGTTAGGGGAAGGGTGGCGGCAGGATTTAGCATTAGGGTTAGGGTTAGGTGTTAGGTTTAGGTGGTGGGATTTTGTTTAGTGATAGGTTTAGGAGTTGGGCAAGGAGTAGGTCATGCTTGCACCCCTACTTTGAGCGGGAAGGTGTTAATGCGTGGACACCACCCTCCATGTTTGAGGGATTGTGTTCTTCTATCACCCCAGTCTCTCTGCACTGCAGATTGTTCTTGCCTCGCCCATTCCAGCTTTGCTCTGGAGTTTTTCACACCATCACCCCACACTCTCTCGGTATGGTAGGATTTCACGTACCACCCAATCCTTTTTGGTGCATGGGTTGTGTTCACACATGCAACCCTCCACACCTTCTGCGTGCGATGGTGTCACCCATGAGCCTCACCACTCCTTAGATTGGGATTACTGATGCCAGTATTAAATCTGATACTGATGCCAGTATTAAATCATGAATATCTATTTTCACTTTCACAACTGAAAAAGTAGGCGTTTCTTAAGGTAAGGTTTATGTTTAGGATTAATGTTAGGTGTCAGTTAAGGTTTAGCGCATGGTGCAATCCCCCTTGGTGTTGGATGGCTTCCCGATTGTGTCACATCTGCTTCCCTTTATCCACGATGTAGCAGTGATAGTCCTTTTAATTCAGATGTTTTCCTTGGCACCTGGATGTCTCTGAGTTAAGCGTCCCACTTCGTCTTGGTTCATGGGCTCTCGGTTTCTGGTTTGAGGCCTGAGTAGCTTCTGTGCTGATGGCTCTGAATCTGGAGCCTGCTTCAGATACTATCTCTCTCTCTCTCTCTCTCTCTCTCTCTCTCTCTCTCTGCCCATGGCCCACTTGTGTTCTTTGTGTCTTTCAAAAATTAATGTACCTAAAATCATTTTCAATCCGATGTTTCCTGGATGGCTCTTTTCACTTTCATTGCTGAAGAAGAAGGCGTCTGTCTCATTCATTGTTCTTTTGTTATCTTTGGCATAGCTGACAACATATACGACATTTCCCCAGCCAGCATCGGGGATGCTCAGCATTTCTTCTACCAGCCGGACACCTCTCATCCACTGTAACACTGCATTCCTCTAGAGCATCCCACATGCTCTCGGAAACTGGACTGTAACTGTGGATGGTAGCACTGTCCCATAGTCTTCTGATGGTATTTCAGGAGGTTCTTCATTCGCATCTTTGGTTACCTGAGTGTCTTCTGACATCTCTCGTATTTCCACTAGGCCGCTGCTATGATGCTCAACAGGGAACCCGAAGCACACAGGGATTCAGGAGCAGACCAACTACCGCTTGGCTCCCACAAATGGTCACCTTGGAACTCTTTATGGAAGAGGAGAAAACACCCACCACCACTGTTTCATAACCCTGCACTGAATGTGGAGACAACAATCACCCACCCCCAAAAGGAAACTCTAGCAGGGTACATGTATCAAACCTAAGGTGTTGGTTATGTATTTTGGATCAATAAGTGAGGTTGTACTTTTGACTGGTAAGTGTACATCTAAATCCCTCAGAGAGGATATTCTCTGAGGTCACCCCAACCTAAATTGTTGGCCCTTGGGGAGATGTGTTGTCCCTATTGATTGTATTGATGTTGTCTCTGTAGGCAAGTGAATTAAAGCTCCATAGGGTCTTGTCCTGTTCTTGCCTCTTCACAGGAAAGTCCATTTCACTGATTGAAAGAGACAGCAAGGGAGTAGTGTTGCCACTATTAAATCTGACGTTTCATGAATGAGTCTTTTCACTTTCATGGCTGAAGAAGCAGCATCTCTTATGATGGGGGTTAGGGTTTGGATTACCCTGAGGATTAGGGTAAGGGTTAGGTCATGCTTGCACCCCCCGTTTTGGCAAGGAAGGAAGGTCACACCTGACCCCCGCCACCCTCCTTGTGGAAGGGTGTTCAGGCATGCAGCCTGCCTCCCCTCCACAAGGGAGTAGTGATGCCACTACTTAATGTGTTGTTTTATGAATGGCTCTTTTCACTTTCACAGCTGAAGAAGCAGGCATTTCTTAAGGTAAGTGTTATGGTTAGGATTGCCGTTCATGGTTAGGGTAAGGGATAGGCCATGCCTGCACCCTCCCTTGGAGTGGGAGGGCATTCACACATGAGCCACGCCCCCCTCATCTCGGCAGGGTGTTCACCAATAGGAACCAGTCCCCTTCAGCGGGGGGGATGTTGATGTATGCGCCTGCACCCATCTCGTGTGCGAGGGTGTTCATG
>NW_026058796.1:0-14583 GCF_023721935.1 Panthera uncia
CAGGCCTCCCGCCGGCCTCAGAGCAGCCGGCTCCCTCGGAGGTGCAGGGCCTTTTAAGGGAGGCACGCAGAGCCGTTGGAGAAAATCTCGGATGGGGAGTGGGGCACAAACAGGCTCCACGACAGTGGGTTTCTGCTGACGTCCCGCACAGACAACCGTCCGGGTGGACAGGGCCGGACTGTGAGTGCTCCCCATGGTGTGGATGGACGTGCTCTTGCCGTGAGCTTGGGACAGGCCTGTCCTCTGTGCCCTGTGACAGAACAGTAGCCTTCGCTGCATCTCACCCCTGCCAGCAGGATTTCTGCCTGGAATACCGGAAGGACTTGGGAAGACATCTTTCTGAAACATCGCTTCTGACGACGCTTCTCTTTCGGGGGCCCTGCTTTTCCTACGAGGACCCGAGATTCTTCGCCTAGGATCCTGTTGTCCTCCCTGTGTGTGCGCTTATACCGTCCCTTACGAAGAATCGACTAATCAGCTGCGTGCATTCTCTACGCTGAAGCGTGCTCCCCAGGGAAGGCGCTCGGTCCCCAAGCTACACCTGCTGAGAGAGCAGCTTCCTTGTTCGGTCCTTTCTCCCTCCGCCTTCACCCAGCCACGCCGTCCGTCCCCAGGGACTCTGTCCATCCTGGTCCTTCCTGCATCCCTCCTGGGCTTCATCCCCCAAAGTAAGAGGACAGGTTTACGTTCCTAACTCGCCTTCTGTCTGTGACAGGTGACCAGCTACCAAGTGACGTAAGGCAGATCCCAGACGCCCCGCGTCAAAAACTGGGCGGGCACACCGGTTCATTAGCACCTTCTCTGGGACAGGTGGCTCTCTCCTTGCTGGGCCGCTGTGACCGCATGACAAAGCCCCACAGCCATCTGGCCTTCAGCCGCACAAATGTGTTGTCCCCGCCTCTGGCGGCCAGAGTCTGAAATCCAGGTGTCGGCGGGCCCTCGCTGCCCTCGAAGGCTCGAGGGAAGGCCCTTCCCTCTTCCTGCCCCTTCCAGCCTTTGTGGCCCCAGGCACCCCGAGCTGCGGCCGCATCTCTCCCGCCTCTGCCTTGTCTTCACGGGAGCTTTTCCTCCGTGTCTCCCCCGTCTGTCTGTCTGATCTCCCGCGGCCTCACTCCTAGAGCACGCCTATCGTGGGCTTAGGGCCCCCCAGGTCATCCGGGGTAAGCCCCTCATGACCTCAGTTACATCAGCAAAGGCCCTTTCTTCCAGCCAGGGTCCCCTTCGCAGGCCCTGGGGGTCAGGACGTGGACAGCCTTGTAGAGGCCACGGCTTCACCCACCGCCGCTGGGGCCTCTCGTGTCCTCCCGCAGCAGCCACCGTCCTGTGCTGGTCCTTCCTCCTGTTTGTGGAGCTCAGCCTTCGGCGAAACTTCTGGAAGTGGTGCTAGAGGGTAGCCGTGCCACGTGTTGTCCAGCTCCCCACCACGGGGCTGCGACTCTGCCCAGACGGCCACGCGGAACGTTACCGCGAGCTTGCGCGTGTGTCCCAGGGAGACGTGTTTTCCGGGCGTTTGCCCCTTTTCCTGTCCTGTGTCTGGGCCTTCGTTCTCCGTGGGTGTGTGAAACGTCCTATGAGGTAGGTTGTTGGCCCTTAAACCGGAAGAAGGGCGGCTTTGCGGTTTGCCCTTGCTTTCGGCCACGGGTTTCGGGGGTGAGGGCGGCCGTGCGAAGATCCGCTTGCTGTGGGTGCCATTACTTTGCCTTGGTTTAATTGCATCTTTATTTGGGTCACAGCTGGAAGGGGTCCTTCTGGCATGCTGGAGACCTCGTTTTAATTTCTTTCCATCCTCCAGCCCATTTGGTATTTTGTGGTCTGTTTGTTTGCTGCTGTTTAGAGTAAGATAAGGGTCCAATTTTATGTATTTCCAAATGGTTTCTCAGTCGCCTTCACGTCACTTGCTTTGGCCTTGACGGTACGAGATGCTGCCTTTATTGTAAACAAAGTGCACGTTCCCTGCGCCTGCCCGGTCCGTCTGTCCGGCCGTGCCCCGGAACTGCTCAGCCGCAGACACTTTATGACTTGCTTGCCTATCTCACGGGCCCTGCTGCTCCTTTCCCTCCTTGCTCGTGTCTTTCGGGGACTTTCTCGCTGTTCTGGCACGTTACCCGTCCACGGGAGCCTTACGATCGAGTGCCAGGCTGTGGCAGGCACTTGCTGGCATGCGCATCGGGTCTGGGCTAAACTCCCGTGGTGCCTGGGGTGAGACTGCCATCCTCCCTTCCTCCTCTCATCGGCCCAGGCCTCCCTGGCAGGCTTTCAAATGCGTCCGAAAGGTTCCCCACATGGATTTTGCAATTGCTTATCAAGTTTATTCGCAAGGATGTCATGTCCTCAGTTATCTTAGGTGTTTCAAGTGAGATTTTCTCTTTCCTCGTATCTTCTGAGGGGTCTTTGGTGGTACATAGGAAGGCAACTGATTTTTGTGTATTAATTACATATCTGCCTACATGTCCCTGAAGGTGATTTTTATTTATTTAAATAACTTGCTTAGATTCCAAGGTCGAGTCAGAAGATGGGGTAAGTGTTGGATCTTCCCCTGCCACTCCAAACACACGGATGTGTCAGGTGAAGATCAGTGAATATTTTTTTATTAACTTTCTTTATTTATTTTTGGGACAGGGAGACAGAGAGAGAGAGAGAGTGAGCAGGGGAGGAGCAGAGAGAGAGGGAGACACAGAAACTGAAGCAGGTTCCAGGCTCCCAGCTGCCAGCACAGAGCCCGACGCGGGGCTCGAACACACAGACGGGGAGATCATTATCTGAGCCAAAGTCGAGCACTTGCAGACTGGGCCCCCCAGGCGCCCCGAGATCACTGAATTTTAAATGCACAGCTGCCCAAGAAAGCAAGTGAGGAGAATCCCCTGGCCTGGAAACGGGGCGGAGTGCACGGTGACAAGTGTGGACCCGGAGCAAAACGGGTCCCTGGGACCAGAGGCCACCACGTGCCCAGGGACTGACGTGGTGGGAGAGGACGTGCGGCCTCGGGCGGAGGCTGGACGCCTCTGAGCTGCCCCCTCGGAAGGGATTGGGACTCTGCTCTCTCGCTCCCACCTACTCAGGTCTGCAGCCCGCGGGCGTGCGGGTCCCCGGCCTGGGCCCCGGTGCAGAGCGAGGCCAGGTGGGGTGCCCGCTGGGAGCTGTGTGGGACCCCATGTGGGAGGACGTTCGAACCACGAGGACCCCGGCTCAGGACGCATTCTCACGCACGAGGCTTTGGGAACCAGTTTACACACCCACAGATGGGGACTTCCGTAGGAGGACGTGAAAATCCCAAAGCAATTCTGTAGAAACATGAAGCTAAGTCTACACTACATTTTCCAGTAAGTAAAATAAGGCTCTACCTCGTGAGAGAATAAAACGTATTCTAAAATGAAAATCGGCAGATGGGACGAAAATAAATACTGCCCCTGAAAAATAGTGACGGAACATCCCAGTCCTCACCCCCCCGTCCCAGGGTGAGGGCTGGGCAGGGCAGAGGGTATCTGGGAGCCTGGTGCACGTGGGGTGGGGGGCTCAGAGCTGGCGGGGGCACGGCTGTGGGGGCTGGGAGGCGGGCCCCCCACTGAGGTTGGCCCAGTCAACCGGCTGCAGGGGTTTGGGCCTCAGTCCCCCGCCTGCTGGGGGAAAACAGGGTCTGAGGGGTTACACTGAGCCTTCCAGTCCAGAAGCGTCCCCTCCCCTTTAGAATCAACTGTCCCCGGTTGGCCCTTCTGTGACATCACGACCTGAGCCGATGTCTGATGTTTAAGTGACTGGGCCACCCAGGTGTCCCTTTGGTTGGCCCTCTGATTTGGTCGGGCTCCAACCCTCACCCAGCCTGGTCCCAGCCGTGACCGGGCCTGCCTGCCTTCCTGGAGGGCAAGACACCCGCCCCCTACCCACTCACGGGGACATGGCATCCTCACAGAGCCGCTGGGCCGGAGGGACAACGACAAGGGCTGCCCGGCCGGCCCCGAGCTCCCGAGGCTCACAGTGGAGGCTCTGTGTCCCCCAGCACCCTGCAGCCTGCACCCCCCGAACCTCAGGACAGGAGTGACATTTGAAGGAACGTACCGGCTCTCTCCCACTGTGCTGTAGCCCCTCCTGAAAAGGCCCATCTTCCCCAGTCAGGCCCATTTGGACCCAGACCAGGCGTTTGTGCCTGTGACCGGCACCGTCCAACGTCCAGGGCTGACGGTCGCCTCCCTTCCTCCCTCCCAGCTTGGCTCTCTCCTACCGGGGAGGCCCGTCCCTGGAAAGGGGTTTCTAGAGCCTCTCTGCACACAGCCGCCTGGCCACTGGGCGTGCAGCTCACCAAGGCCGGTGGCCGGAACTTCAGCGCCCACCCCGCCACGGGCACCGCGCCTGGCACTGATCCACAGAGAGGTGTGGTCCTGGCCGTGGTTGTCTTTGGGAGACAAGTCAGACCTCCTCTGGGACCCTGGGGGCCAGGAGACCTCTCTGTGCGTCTTCAGGGAGCCCCCTGCCTCTGGGATGTCACAGTGGAGGGAGGCCTACTCACGCCCAGGGCTGAGGTTAGCCAGCGATGAGCCGGGACTCGGAGCTCGGAGTCCACGCAAAGGCTCCCTGACCTGGAGGGGCGCCTGCCTCACCCCTCAGCGCACCTGACCCAGCGCGCCCCGCGACGTCCTCCTCCTTCTCCCCCGAGCACCACCCTCTCCAGGCAGGAGACACACACACACACACCAGACCCCCGGGCCACAACGAGCGCCTCGCACTCGGAAGGAGCTCATCCCCCCAGAAGTGATTTCCGCGGCTGACAACGGTCAGTGTTTTCCGGGAGCAGAACGGAGGAAAGAGAGCGTCAGGCTGACGAAGGACAGCGTGATCCTGCGGACCGTGCGTGGCTGGGGTCCCCGGAGGAGGGGTGCGCGGGGGTGTCCCTCCCACCAGCAGACCCCGCGGCCCAGCCAGGGTCCTCTCGTCCACGGGCGCCAACGGGGGGCCCCCGGAGCTGGGACTGCTTGGCACTGGCTTCTAGAACCTATTCGGGGCCGCGATATCCAAGTTGGGATTCCACCTCTGGCTTCAGTATTATTTGCAAATGTAAAATAACAAAATGTTTAAAAACATATACTATAACGAGTAAGTCCCGAGTATAAATGCACCAAGGCAGCTGGAAATGCCTACATTTAAGGTATTAAAATTGAAGTTGATGGTGGCCCCATTTTATTCATCACATCAAATGGAGATGCCTTTAAATTTATATTAAATTCAATTTAAATGCCATCAAAACCATGGTTGACAAAGTCCTGACAGATGAATATTTTAGTATGATTCAATAGCAGTAAACTTTATTTTCTTACCTTGAGGCAAGGTGATGGAGTTTTATATGCAGTCGGTTGAACTGGGTTTGTAGTAACATGGCTTAGGATTTCCATAAAATAAAATTGTATCTTTAAAAACGATTTTAAAGGGTTTAAGTCTTGAACTCTGAAAACATTTCTGCAGGGTCTCTCTGCTTTCCTCGTTACTTTATACTATGAAATCCGATAGCTTCCTTAGACCGCTCTTCAAGATACCTCCTGGTTTAGAATTAACAAGTAGTCATTTTAAAGGATTCATGTTTGATGTGGATCCTCAGTAACATTTCACCTTGGTTTTTCCACTTAGTCCTCGGGCACAGAGGGGCCAGTGCCTTACAAAGAACTTGGTGCTGGGGACATGGGTGTCGTATGAATGGACGAAATGATTGATTGATTGAGCACAGTCATCAGTCTCTGCAGTCATTCTACGAAACATCACACAGCCTTTTGTCCGGCTGCCGGGGGACCCTGGGCTCCAGACTTTACAGGGCTCGTGACAAAAAGAGCCACAGGGCTTCCTAGAGATTGTTAGTGATACGTACATGTTGATATTACATAGAGATTATTAGTGATATATATTGACATATGGGGAGATTATTTTACATAGAGACGTATATTGTTATCAATACTGAGAAATGGTCTTTGTCCGTGTCTCAGCCTTCCAGCCTCTGGATCTCCGTGTTGCCATCTAAGTGCTTACAGTTCTCTCAGTATCTGCTTCCTAGAGTTGAGGACCCAGCTTCCCAGTCTCTTGTCTTTCCTGGGGATTTACAAGAGCTCGTGCGCTGGGGTGACGTTTCGTGAAACACTTCCAATGTATTGTTATTTTCTTTAGCCCACAGTAGTTTTGGTGCCTGTGAATTATCTCCCAAGTCGAGGCGGCCACGGCCTCGGGGTGGGGACAGATGGACCTGGAAGCAAGAAGCCAGTGCCCAGCTGTCACTTTCCAAACAACCTTGTTACGAAACGGAGCCTGCTGGATCCGGGAGCCGGGCTTCAGCCACAAGAGCCGGGCCCTTGAGAAAGGGAAGGATTGCTTGCCCTCCAAAGGCTTCCTTGGAAATGCCAAAGGCCAGAGCCCGGTGGGTGCAGGGCAGAGACTGCGGCCTGAGAGCCGGACACGATACAGTGGGAGGCAGAGGTTTGGGGTGGGCCTGCCGCCACGTGTCCAGGAAGGGCTGAGGGAGCTGGCCGCAGCCTCCTGGGCGCCGGGATGGGCTCCTGGGGTCAGGGGGCAAGTCAGACGTCAGACAGACAGCGGCTGCCTGAGCAGGAGGGCCGGGGTCTTGGGCCGGGGCGGGGGACGAGTGTGGATCCCCACAGACAGACGTTTCAGGGTCGAAGAGGAGAGACCCGAACAGAATGAGGAAGGCGCACCTGCTGCAAAGCCTCTTATTCCCCCAGAGTCCGGACGGACCCGGGGGTGGCTGGAGACACCTCGGAGCAGGTCGCCACCCTCCCACCTCCCACCCCTGGCCGCCAGCAGCCCAAGCGGCGGCTGAGGAAGCCGATCTTCGAGAGACGGTGAAGCCCCACGTCGGCACCACTGAACGGCCACTGCCAGGTTTGTACAGAAAAGCTACCACGTGGGAGGGAGAAGGCCCCTTGCTCTCTCGCGTCCTCCCCACCGCGAGGCGGGGAGCGAGGACAGTCCCCAACGTGCTGAACTGTCGGGGCAGAGATCCGAGCGACGGGAGATGGACGTCCAAATATCCCCATGTCTTCACACCTGTGACGCCCCAGCCCGTCTTCCCGTGAAACGCGTTGGCCTTGGCCAAGGACAGGATTCCTCCCGCGTGAGGCTGGTCATGAACGTCAAATAGAGATGTTTCCAGAGACAATAGGGACGCGGTGACGAACCGGTTCACTCGTTCGGTCAGAAGTATTTGCTGGAGAACCTGTGATGAGGCGCGGCCCGTGGCCCGTGCTGCCGTCACGCGCTGGGGGGACGCGGGTGTTCTCCTCTGGTTGCCATGAATGCCCTTGGACATCGGCAGGGGTCCGCGGCTGGTCCTGTCTCTGGGTGTCCTCTTAGGTCACTTAGGACCGCTTCTGACACCCCGTAAGGGGAGTTCACGACGACGAGCCGGGCGAGCTCTCAGTGGGGAAGGTCCGCGCGCGCACAGGCCGAGGGCCACGTTCTCTGCGCCGTCCCATTTCTCACCCTCCCTCTGCGGGCTCTGCGTCCTTGGACTTGTCCACCTGACATTACAACCCCCGCGCCCCGGGGCAGCAGAGCCTCCGCCCACGGCTGTCTGCAGAGAGGAAGGGACAGAGCAGGAAAACAAGACAGAGGCCTTTGGTTTCCCTTGGATTATAATCAGGGAAGTGAACCTTTCTCAGAATCCCTCTCCTCCCGCCCACCACACACCCCACAGCGATTTCCCATTTTTGCCTCGTGGACTTGAACTGGGTCATGTGGCCACGCCTGAGCTGCAGAAGGTTTCTGGGGAAGTGATGTACGGTGAACGTACACAGAAAGAAGGAATTAAGAAAGAGAGGGAAGGGGGCTGGGGGGGGAGGCTGCCACTGATGTGGGCCACCACCCTCCTGCAGACGGTACTCCACCCTGTAAAACACAGGAGCCAGTCTGGCCACACATCGGGGCCTCAGAGTCGGGCTGATGCCCCCCGGGCCCCCACACCCCCTTAATCCTGCGTCTCAGGATGGCCTTGGGCCACAAAAGGTCGACCTTTCTTGGGGAGAGCCCGCGGACAGCAGCTCACGTGTTAATACTTGCTGTCCGGCTCCTGAGGAATAATAACTTATTCTGCAAATAAATCTCCGTGGTCATTATCACAGTTCGCATCACCCGTTACCATTACGTGTCCAGGATGGACGTGGCAGACGCGGTGGCCATAAAGCCTGCTGTCAGTTGTCACGCCCGCTCCGCCTTGGTCAGCTTCCAGGCGGGTCCAAGTAGTGCCCGTGTCAAGTGCTAATTTTGATTGTGCCATTATTTTTTTATACATGTTTAGAAATTTTTTTTCAAGGGTATTTTTCAATCAATCCAAACTAAATCATTTTTTTAATGTGGAGGAAGAGGGAAAAATCAGTATAGAAAGATGTTTAATTTCCACACGAAGTCAGTCACTTACAGACGAAAAACAAGGGTCTGGGGGGGGCGGGGGGGGGCCTGGGTAGCTCAGTCAGGCGTCTGGCTCTTGATTTCCGCTCAGGTCATGATCTCACGGTTTGTGAGATTCAGCCCCATGTCAGGTTCTGAGCTGCTTGGGAGTCTCTCTGTCTCCCTTCCTCTGCCCCTTCCCAGCTCATTCTCTCTCTCTCTCTCTCTCTCTCTCTCTCTCTCTCTCTCCCTCTCTCTCCCTCCCTCCCTCCCTCTCAAAATAAATAAATAGACATTAAATAAAAGCAAAGATCAGCAGTCATGACAAATGGGAATCAGGAAAATAGTCCCGGAAAGGATTCTATCTGATTCTTGGCTCTGCAGTCCCCACGTAGACTCAGAGGTGACGATAACTTTGTGATGTAATCGCTTGCCTACAGGATCGCATTTCACAAACCTTCCACATGATTAGCTTAGAATAAAATTACTATGTGATTATATATATTTCCGTATCATTTGCAAATTCAAAAAATACATATTTAGAAGAATATTTAGTTTTGCTCCTTATCAGAATCCCAGTACACACATGAATTACAAACTTTACTTTCTATCTTTGAATTCTCCCAGTCTCCAAAGGCTAGAGAGAGACGCCAGGACTTCACAGTTCTGTGTAGAATATTCCTGCCTGCACACTTAAAAATAGAAGCCATTATACCTTCCAACTTTTGCCAAATTGCAAATAAGTGAACTGAGCGAAGGATGCCGTGATGAGTCAGCGCTGAGTCGGCTGCTAGAGTGTCATCGAGCCCAACAAGTGTCAAAGGACTTCCCATGCGGCCTCCCCTGAGTCATGCACGGCACGGAGGAGCTTCCCGCCTCTGGCGCTGAGCCCGTCTGTGTCGAGGTGCTGGAGGGCAGACCTTGCTCCGGTGCGGAGGCCCTACGTCAGGGCCACTGACGTGCCCCCGTAGATCTTCCACAGGACCGGCAGTTCCCGTTGTGAAGATACTCAGAGGGCGCCTGGGGGGCTCAGTCATTTAAGCACCAGACTCTTGGTTTCGGCTCAAGTCCTGATCTCACGGTTTGTGGGTTCGAGCCCCACGTGGGGCTCCGTGCAGGGCCTGCTTGGGGTTTTCTCTCTCCCTCTCTCTCTCTCTCTCTCAAAATAAATAAACAGACATTGAAAACAGAAAAAAGATACTCAGTTGAAACAAACAAAACCCAGTCAGTTTCCAGCCAGGTACAAAGCACATCCCCTCTGGCAGACCGGAAGGAGGAACCGTTTGGTGGCCCAGCACTTAGAAAGAACTGCTTTCTGCGCGTCCGGCAAGGGGACTCTCCGTCCTGCGCAGAACCCCAGGGGCACGCCGAGACCCAGCCCGCGTCCCCACTGCCTGGGGCTCAGCTCCCTCTAAAATCCCCCGGCAACAAAATTCTGTGAATTTTTCTGACACCAAAGAACTCCTCAGCCAGAAGATCGGATGCTCACAATGGTCTGTGTCATTCAGGAAAAAAGATAAGCCATTCACCTGATTAGTTATTTCTCCCCACGTTCGGGGTCACAGCCACTCGGATGCATCGTGCTCCTGGCGGTGGGAAATCCTGACTTTGCCGTTGGG
This sequence comes from Panthera uncia, assembly GCF_023721935.1. Lineage (NCBI taxonomy): Eukaryota > Metazoa > Chordata > Mammalia > Carnivora > Felidae > Panthera > Panthera uncia. The sequence continues at coordinate 9,993 of NW_026058796.1, forward strand.
AATGCAACCGTGAGCGATCCCGTGTCATCCCTGCCTGTGGCTGGGGAGCCATGGGCAGCGGACTCCGGGGACAAGGGCAGGAGGCTGAGCACGCGTTGTCCTGCCTCTCTGGACCCTGCATAGCCGTCCGTCCCCCGTGCATGCTCTCTGTCCGTCCTGTGCCCGCTCCAGGGTAACCCACGAGGTGGGCATAGCAGCACACGGGAAGAATCCCACGCCCACGGGCTGGCCCGGGGCTGGACGCATGGCCGGGCCCAGCCGTCCGCACAGCCGGCCATGAGTGTCCAGAGATGAGGTGCCGCGGCCACCAGCCCGTTTGTGGCCACCTTGCTGTCTGCCTCCCCTCACCCCATCCCTCCCTGAAACGTGAAGGACAAGTAGACCCTGAACACAAGGGTACGTGGCTCCCTCTGTGAGGAGTGGAGGACAGACCCACAGCAGAGCTGTCCTGCCCTCTGCCAGAGCGCAGGGGGCCCGGGAAGGCACCAGCACCGGGCTCCAGGGCCTTGATGAGGCTCAGAAGCTGGGCTCATGCCGTCCAGAAGCCACACTCCCCGGGGGGCGGGGGCAGTCAGCTACGGGTCCTGAACACGATACGCTGTAACCCGAGCCCCGTATGGTCCCCTCCACCCTGTTCCCCGCGGTCCCTGCTCCTAAGCCAGCAGGGCACTGAGTACCCATCCCGCGGGTTACCCATTGTGGTACCACTGAAATTCCTCCCGGGATGCTGACTGGTCTGAATATGAGAGTAGGGTAAGGGGGAATTCACCCACAGAAAACAAGGGGCACCTCTGTGGGCAAAGAAACCTCACGTCCTATTGTTCTGGGACAGGTCTCTCCGCGAGTGAGCAGAATCCCCCTCCCCACGACCTCCTGGCCACCCTGCGTCCACAGATCCAGGGGCGACACTGCCCTCAAGCACGCGTGTGAATGGTCCACTTCCTGGTGTAAATAAAGGAGAACCTCGGGTGCAATCACTCTGTGCTCACCGCCAGGGATCCGGGGTTTCAGGATAATTGTGACGTGGGCATAAGGCAGTGGAGCATTTTCCGAGGAGCCTTCATTCTCTGAGCCAGGGTGACAGGAAAGACTGACACAGCACGTGGCGGGCACCGGGCACGGGGTTATGCGCGTGCCTGGCACGCTGGCCAAGGCTTCTCCCTGCAGCCATCTGAGGCCGCAGGCTCCACGGGCTGGGGTGTGGGGGGCGATGTATCTGATAAACCGGGACTGAGCTGGGGTGAGGACCAGGGTCCAGAGCCCTCGCTGCGGGGGCGACACAGCAGACGAGGGCTAAGCCCATGCGTCACAGGCCCCGGGGATTCCAGTTCGGAAAGGAAATGACGGAGAAGCGATCCTGCGGGAGAGCTGTGTCCCTGCCACAGTCCCCGCGACTCTCTTCAGCCTCGTGGCAGCAAAAAGCTGCCAGAACTCCTGAGTGCCTTCAATGAAAGCGATGCTTCCTTGCTCCCATTCAGTGATTAAGTGGAGTGAGACTAATATTTCTTGATGAGCTTCCTGGAAGGAAGGCTGCCCAGAAGGACAGGTGAGTCTGTGTGTCCAGCCTAGGACCCTGGTGGGGGCGGGGGGTAGGGGGGCTCGTACTTGGACATTAGGTTTTGGATCACGTGGTCCTTGCCGGCGTTCTCTTTTCTCTCCGTGTATTTTGAGAATGCTTGTTAGGCCCGACTCACAGGTTTGGGCTATGTATTCGTGGGGATTTCTGTTCTCCGCACACTTTGCCAAGGATTTGCAAAACAGTCTCCTTTGTGGCGTCTGTGGCATGCCACGTGGCTGGCCCAACTACAGAGTGAGCCCGCAGGGTGCTCGGAGAAGAAAACGGGAAGCTTGGAAGCTTCCAGAAGCAAGCACTGCCACACGGGCACCTTGAAGGCCTCTCCGGGCCCAGCTGCTCCCCCCCCACCCCGGTTTGGGCACGGGCTACCCTGTATCTATGACAAGACTGACCGTCACTGGTTATCATCAGCAACTTAAGAATGCAGTTTACAGGGGCGCCTGGGGGGTTCAGCCAGTGAAGCGTCGGACCTCAGCTCAGGTCATGATCTCACAGTTCGTGAGTTCGAGGCCCTCGTCGGGCTCTGTGCTGACGGCTCAGAGCCTGGAACCTGCTTCGGATTCCGTGTCTCCCTCTCTCTCTGCCCCTCCCCCACTCGCACTCTGTTTCTTTCTCAAAAATAAATGAATGTTAAAAAAAAAAAAAAGTGTTGAGGGCGCCTGGGTGGCTCAGTAGGTTAAGCGTCGGACTTTGGCTCAGGTCATGATCTCGCGGTTTGTGAGTTCGAGCCCCGAGTCCGGCTCTGTGCTGCCAGCTCAAGGCCTGGAGCCTGCTTCGGAGTCTGTGTCTCCCTCTCTCCCTGCTCCTCCCCGGCTTGTGCTCTCCTGAAAATAAATAAACATTAAAAAAAAAAAAAAAAGACCCCAGTTTACACGCACCCGATGCTTCCAAAGCTGGCAGCCGGTCACGGTGGCCCGGGTTCCCTCACCTGACTGCCACTTCACTAACTTCACCGGCTTCACCGGCAGGCACGGCCTCTGCCTCCTGTCCCGGGGCGGAAATGGGGAACGGCCAGGGTCGTGCTGGTCTCTGCACAAGCCCCGCACAAGCCAAGCGTCCCTCTTAGAATGAATCTAAGCTTCTAACCACCTTTCAGAGAAGCGTGAACAACCTACTGCTTACGGACCACACTGGGGGCTCTCAGTCTCAACCCCAATCCTCCGCAAGAGCGGGATTTTTACATCTACGCGCACGTGCACACACACCTGAGCGAGTACACAAGGCCTTTGTCTCTACCCGACTACCGTTTCTATTCTATTTTGCTCAAAGGAAACTGCTCCTTGATCTTATGACCCACTGTGGGCCCCAACCCCCACCTTGAACATAAAGCTACGATACTCAGAGCGTCTTGCAATGTTTACACAGTCTTGAACCTGTCACCACGCTCCACAGTGAGAGGTTTCTGTCCATGTAGTCCTTTCTGCACGGGGCGGGTACTTGACTTCCTGAAGCCACGCTCTGGCTCGTATCAAGAAGCATGTTTCCAAGAGACATCGGGCTGTATTTCTAAGGCAGTTTGTAACCACCACTACGGACTGAGTCATTATGGAATTGAACCCGTGACTTGGGCTTTTAAGTGATTTAAGCCTAACCAACCAAATAAGTATCAGTGAATTTCGTGTGAGACTCCCTTGGTTGAAGGAGCTCTTGCTAAGTACAAAAAGGCCCCAACTCAACCCAGAGAATCTTGATATCACAAACTCTTAGATCTAGAAGAGATCGCATTGATTCTCCTTCCCAAGTCTCGTCCTGTGGATTAAATGGAAAACGTGTATGGGTCAAATTGCCCGACCTAGCACTCGGAACACAGGAAGACTGTAACAATGAGAGCTGAATTAGGGGATGTGCTGACGTGGGCAAGGTCAAGGCCACACAGTAGAGTCCCGTGGGGAGTTTTGTGTTCCTGAGGTGGGTTCGACCGTCCACACTCACCTTCCCATCAGCAGGGCAGCCCCTCACCCACAGAGGAGAGTCGGCAGGATCTTGGGCCCTCTGAACTGTCTGCAAATCCTGCGAGGTCACCTAGACCTCTGAGTTGAGAGGAGTCACCTGTGCTCAGCTCACCCCAAGAGTCAAACCAAACATACAACCCCAGCCTCATTAGCTCTATGTTTCCATGAGGTCAGAGTGGGGGAAAAGAAAAAAAAAATCGAAAAAGCAGGAAGTTTTTTTTTTTTTTAATCTAAGCTCACACCCATGAAATGGCATCCCCAAGGGAAATTAAAATAAGACTTTGAACTGAAAATTGCCTAAGAAAAGGCACGCAAATGATGCAAAAGGGTAGGAGCCCATTGGGGCCGCCTGCCTACTTCTCACCCCTGGATGTGGCTGGGAACATCTTCCATTTGTAAAATCCAAGGTCATTTTAGTCACTGGTGAAGTGCTTGTGAGGAATTATTAATAGAAATTTTGAACAATACTGCTCAAACAGAACCATGATCTATATGCTTCTGACAAGCAGGGTGTTAAGCATTCTGAGGGGTTAGGATAACAATGGCTGGTTTTTCTCATACAAATGGAGCACCTGTCAGCTTTTCCAATAAAGAACTTTCACTGGAAGCATACTAAACTCTTCCTTACCCAGCTGCCATCATCCCACGATCCAGGCAAAGGTATTTTTAAATGTCTTTCAATATATTTCATGACTCCCAAGTGCAGCAGAAATAGTTTGTCCACATGTGAAGCTCTCCTCTCTCCAGCACGGCTCAAAGCCAGTGAGCGTTTGAGAGATGGCAGGTCGTCACCTTAATCACTTTTGACTTTTTTTCTCCCAAACAGCATCATGAAATGCTTCAATCTGAAAAAGTGGGGTGGGGGGGGGATTATTCTTAAAGAAGAAAACCTGGGATCTGGGTTCAGAGTGTGCAGTATATCCTGCAACTCTATCCTTCACTCTGGACTGTGGTCTGGGCAATGCACTTCTCCCCAGCTCCGTGACAGCCAGGGGAACCCTGGAGAAACCACGTCATCTCTGGGTCCCCCCAGCTCCGCGACAGCCACGGGGGACCCTGGAGA